>NW_012303604.1:0-3034 GCF_000151885.1 Dipodomys ordii
TTCTCCTGCTGCTTTTCCTTCTCCTACTTCTGCTTCTCTTTCTGCTTCTCCTTCTGTTTCTCCTTCTCCTTCTCGTTCTTCTGCTTTTCCTTCTGCTTCTCCTTCTGCATCTTCTGCTTCTTCTGCTACTGCCTCTGCTTCTTCTGTTTCTTGTGCTTCTCCTTCTGCTTTTGCTTCTCTTTCTGCTTCTGCTTCTCCTTCTGCTTCTCCTGCTGCTGCTTCTTCTGCTTCTCCTGCTTCTCTTTCTGCTTTTCCTTCTGTTTCTGCTTCTCCTTCTGCTTCTGCTGCTTCTCCTTCTTCTGATTCTTCTGCTTCTGCTTCTCCTGCTTCTGCTTCTCCTGCTTCTCATTCTGCTTCTCTTTCAGTTCTCCTTCTCCTTCTTCTGCTTCTTCTTCGGCTTCTGCTTCTCCTTCTGCTTCTGCTTCAATTTCTCCTTTTGCTTCTCATTCTGCTTCTGCGTCTTCTGTTTCTTCTGCTTCTCCTGCTTCTACTTCTCCTACTTCTCGTGCTGCTTCTCCTTCTGTGTCTCTTTCTGCTTCTGCTTATTCTTTTGCTTTTGCTACTCCTAATCCTTCTCGTTCGCCTTCTCCGTCTTCTTCTTCTGCTTCTCCTGCAGCTTCTGCTTCTGCTTATTCTACTATTTCTGTTTCTTCTGCTTCTGCTTCAGATTGTGCTTCTTCTGTTTCTCCTGCTTCAGATTCTGCTTCTGCTTCTTCGGCTTCTCCTGTTTCTTCTGCTTCTGCTTCTCCTGCTTCTCTTTATGCTTCTCCTTCTGCTTCTGCTTCTCCTTCTGCTTCTGATTCTGCTCTTCTCCTTCTTCTGTTTCTTTTGCTTCTGTTTCTTCTGCTTCTTCTTCGTCTGTTTCTTCTGACTCTACTTCTGCTTCTCCTTCTTCTCCTCTTTCTGCTTCTTCTTCTGCTTCTTCTGATTCTCCTGTTTTTCCTTCTTGTTCTCCTTCTGTTTCTGCTTCTCTTTCTGCTTCTGCTTCTCCTTCTGCTGCTCCTTCTCGTTCTTCTGCTTCTCCCACTGCTTCTTTTGCTTATTCTTTTTCTTCTGCTTCTGCTTCTCCTGCTTCTGCTTCTTCTGCTTCTACTGCTTCTCCTTATGCTTCTCCTTATGCTGATGCTTCTTTTTCTTCGTCTTCTTCTTCTTCGTCTTCTTCTTCTTCTTCTTCTTCTTCTTCTTCTTCTTCTTCTTCTTCTTCTTCTTCTTCTTCTTCTTCTCCTTATTCTTCTTATGATTTTCCTGCTTCTTCTGCTTCTACTGCTTCTCTTTCTGCTTCTCATTCTGCTTCTGCTTCTCCTAATGCTTCTCCTATTGCTTCTGCTGCACTTCCTTCTCCTTCTTCTTCTCCTAATTCTGCTTCTCCTTCTGCTTCTGCTTCTTCTGCTTCTCCAGCTTCTCCTTCTGCATCTTCTGCTGCTTCTGCTTCTCCTTCTGCTGCTTCTTCTGCTTCTGCTTCTTCTTCTTCTGCTTCTCCTTCTGTTGCTCCTTCTCCTTCTTCCGATGATTCTGCTTCTTATGCTTATTACTTTTCTTCTGCTTCTGCTTCTCCTGCTTCTTCTGCTTCTACTGCTTCTCCTTATGCTTCTCCTTCTTCTTCTTCTTCTTCTTCTTCTTCTTCTTCTTCTTCTTCTTCTTCTTCTTCTTCTTCTTCTTCTTCTTCTTCTTCTTCTTCTACTTCTTCTTCTGCTTCTCTTTCTGCTGCTTCTGCTTTTCCTGCTTCTTCTGCTTCTACTGCTTCTCTTTCTGCTTCTCATTCTTCTTCTGCTTCTCCTTCTGCTTCTCTTATTGCTTCTGCTGCTCCTTCTTCTCCTTCTCCTACTTCTATTTCTTCTTCTGCTTCTGCTTCTTCTGCTTCTCCTTCTGCATCTCCTTCTGCTTGTGCATGTCCTTATCCTTCTTCTTCTCCTTCTCCTTCGCTTCTCCTTCTGCTTCTTCTGCTTCTCCTTCTGCTTCTCCTTCTGCTTCTGCTTCTGTTTTTCCTTCTCCTTCTCGTTTTTCTGCTTTTCCTTCTGCTTCTCCTTCTACTTCTGCTGCTACTGCTACTGCTTCTGCTTCTTCTGTTTCTTCTGCTTCTCCTTCTGCTTTTGATTCTCTTTCCCCTTCTGCTTCTCCTTCTGCTTCTCATTCTGCTTCTCCAGATTCTGCTTCTTCTGCTTCTCCTGCTTCTCCTTCTGCTTCAGGTTCTGCTTCTGCTTCTTCGGATTCTTATGCTTCTGCTTCTCCTGCTTCTGCTTCTTCTGCTTCCCCTCCTTCTCTTTCTGCTTCTCCTTCTGTATCTGCTTCTCCTTCTGCTTCTGCTTCTTGTCCTTCTCCTTTTTCTTCTTCTTCTGCTTCTCCTGATTCTACATCTCCTGCTTCTCCTTCTGCCGCTCTTTCTGCTTCTCCTGCTGCTTTTCCTTCTCCTGCTCCTTCTTCTGCTTCTCTTTCTGCTTCTCCTTCTGTTTCTCCTTCTACTTCTCATTCTCGTTCTTCTGCTTTTCCTTCTGCTTCTCCTTCTGCTTCTGCATCTTCTGCTTCTTCTGCTACTGCCTCTGCTTCTTCTGTTTCTTCTGCTTCTAGTTCTGCTTCTCCTTCTGCTTTTGCTTCTCTTTCTGCTTCTGCTTCTCCTTCTGCTTCTCCAGATTCTGCTTCTCCTGCTTCTCCTTCTGCTTCAGGTTCTGCTTCTGCTTCTTCGGCTTCTTCTGCTTCTGCTTCTCCTGCTGCTGCTTCTTCTGTTTCTCCTGCTTCTCTTTCTGCTTTTCCTTCTCTTTCTGCTTCTCTTTCTGCTTCTGCTTCTTCTCCTTCTGTTTCTTCTGCTTCTGCTTCTCCTGCTTCTGCTTCTCCAGCTTCTCGTTCTGCTTCTCTTTCTGCTTCTCTTTCTGCTTCTCCTTCTCCTTCTTCTGCTTCTCCTTCTGCTTCTGCTTCAATTTCCCCTTCTGCTTCTCATTCTGCTTCTGCGTCTTCTGTTTCTTCTGCTTCTCCTGCTTCTGCTTCTCCTGGTTCTCCTACTTCTCGTGCTGCTTCTCCTTCTGCGTCTCTTCTGCTCTGC
>NW_012303605.1:0-3034 GCF_000151885.1 Dipodomys ordii
CGTAAGCATTAGGGGGAAAAAGATGAAAGGAAGAAGGGAGCCAGCCATAAGTTGAAGCCAGAGGAGATTCCAGAAAGGAGTAAAGAGAAGCAGAAACAGAAGGAGAAGGTGAAGTTGGAGAATTCAGGTGGAAGCAGAAGCAGAAGCCGGATGAGCAAATGATGGAGAATGGAGAAGCTGTATCTGAAGGACAAGCAGGAGAAGCAGAAGAAGCAGAAGCGGGAGAAGCAGCTGAATATGAAGAAACAGAAGAAGAGAAGGAGGAGAAGGAGAAGCAGAAGCTGTAGGAGAAGCAGAAAGAGAAGCAGAAGATGCAGTAGCAGGAGAAGCAGAAGCAGAAGAAACAGAAGAAGCCCAAGAAGCAGAAGGAGAACCTGAAGCAGTAGGGGAAGCAGAAGCAGCAGAAGCTGGAAAAGCAGAAGCAGAATAAATAGAACAAGCAGAAGAAGCAGTAGCAAAAGCAGAACGAGAAGCAGAAGAAGAAGAAGGAGAAAGAGAAGGAGTAGGAGTAGGAGGAGCAGAAGCATAATTAGAAAAAGAAAGAGAAGCAGAAGGAGAAACAGAAGAAGCAGAAACAGGAGAAGCAGAAGCAGAATAAGAAGCACAAGAAGGAGAAATTGAAGGAGAAGGAGAAGGAGACGGAGAAGCAGAAAGAGAAGTAGGAGAAGCAGAAGAAGAAGAAGCAGGAGAAGCAGAAGCAGAAGAAACAGAAGAAGGAGCAGAGCAGAAGCAGAAGCAGAAGGAGAAGCAGAAGCAGAAGGAGAAGCAGAAGAAGCAGAAGCTGAAGCTGAAGAAGAAGAAACATAAAAAGCAGAAGAAGCAGAAGAAGAAGAAGCAGGAGAAGCAGAAGAAGAAGAAGGAGAACGAGAAATATTAGGAGTAGGAGAAACAGAAGGATAAGCAGAAGCATAAAGAGAAGGAGAATGAGAAGGAGAAGCAGAAGAAGCATAAGCAGGAGAAGCAGAAGCAGAATGAAAAGCAGAAGAAGGAGAAATTGAAACAGAAGAAGATGCAGAATAAGAAGCAGAAGCAGAAGGAGAAGCAGAAGAAGGAGAAGGAGAAGGATAAGCATAAAGAGAAACAGAAGGAGAAGCAGGATACGCAGAAGCAGGAGAAGCAGAAGAAGAAGAAGAAGAAGCTCAAGCAGAAAGAGAAGTAGAAACAGAAGGAAAAGCAGAAATAGAAGCAGAAGAACCCGAAGAAGCAGAAGCAGAACCTGAAGCACAAGGAGAAGCAGGAGAAGCAGAAGAAGCAGAATCTGGAGAAGAAGAAGGAGAACCAGAAGGAGAAGCGGAAGCAGAAAGAGAAGCAAAAGCAGAAGGATAAGCAGAAGAAGAAACAGAAAACACAGAAGAAGCAGAAGCAGTAACAGAAGAAGCTGAAGATGCAGAAGCAGAAAGAGAAGCAGAAGGAATAGCAGAAGAACGAGAAGGAGAAGGAGAAACAGAAGGAGAAGCAGAAGGAGAAGCAGAAAGAGAATCAGGAAAAGCAGAAGAAGCAGAAGCAGACGGAGAAGCAGAAGAAGGAGAAGGAGAAGCAGAAAAAAAGCAGAAGCAGAAGCAGAAGGACAAGCACAAGCAGAAGGAGATGCAGAAGGAGAAGCAGGGGAAGCAGAAGGAGAAGAAGAAGGAGAAGAAGCAGAATCAGAAGAAGCAGAAGCAGAAGTAGAAAGAGAAGCCGACGAAGAGAAGCAGAACGAGAAGCAGGAGAAGCAGAAGAAGCAGAAGCGCGAGAAGCAGAAGAAGAAGAAACAGAAGAAGGAGAAGGAGCAGAAGCACAAGGAGAAGCAGAAGCAGAAGGAGAAGCAGAAAGAGAAGCACGAAAAGCAGAAGAAGCAGAAGCAGGAGAAGCAGAAGCAGAAGAAACAGGAGAAGGACAAGAAGCAGAAGCAGAAGGAGAAGCAGAAAAAGAAGGAGAACCAGAAAGAGAAGGAGGGGAAGCAGAAGAAGCAGAAGCAGGAGAAGCAGAAGCATAAGAATCCGAAGAAGCAGAAGCAGAACCTGAAGCAGAAGGAGAAGCAGGAGAAGCAGGAAAAGCAGAATCTGGAGAAGCAGAATGACAAGCTGAAGGAGAAGCAGAAGCAGAAAGAGAATCAAAAGCAGAAAGAGAAGCAGAAGAAACAGAAGAAGCCGAAGCAGTAGCAGTTGCAGAAGAAGCAGAAGGAGAAGCAGAAGGAGAAACAGAAGCAGAAGCAGAAGGAGAATCATAAGGAGAAGCAGAAGAAGCAGAAGGAGAAGCAGAAGCAGAAGAAGATGCAGAAGGAGAAGCAGGAGAAGCAGAAGAAGCAGAAGCTAAAAGAGAAGTAGAAGCAGTAGAAGGAGAAAGAAGAGCAGCAGAAGCAATAAGAGAAGCAGAAGGAGAAGCAGAAGGAGAAGCAGAAGCAGAATGAGAAGCAGAATGAGAAGCAGAAGAAACAGAAGATGCAGGAATAACAGAAGCAGAAGAAAGAGAAGAAGAAGAAGAAGAAGAAGAAGAAGAAGAAGAAGAAGAAGAAGAAGAAGAAGAAGAAGAAGAAGAAGAAGGAGAAGAAGAAGGAGAAGAAGAAGAAGAAGAAGGAGAAGGAGAAGCAGAAGAAGCAGAAGCAGGAGAAGCAGAAGCAGAAGAAAAAGAATAAGCATAAGAAGCAGAATCAGAGGGAGAAGCAGAAGAAGGAGAAGGAGCAGCAGAAGGAGAATCAGAAGGAGAAGCAGAAAGGGGGAAAAGCAGAAGCAGAAGAAGCAGCAGAAGGAGAAGCAGAAGCAGAAGAAGATGCAGAACGAGAAGCAGGAGAATCAGAATAAGCAATAGCAAAAGGAGAAGCAGAAGTAGGAGAAGAAGAAGGAGAAGGAAGGGCAGCAGAAGCAATAGGAGAAGCAGAAGGAGAAGCAGAAGCAGAATGAGAAGCAGAAAGAGAAGCAGTAGAAGCAGAAGAAGCAGGAAAAGCAGAAGCAGAAGAAAGAGAAGAAGAAGAAGAAGAAGAAGAAGAAGAAGAAGAAGAAGAAGAAGAAGAAGAAGAAGAAGAAGAAGAAGAAGAACAAGAAGAAGAAGACGTGAT
>NW_012303606.1:0-3034 GCF_000151885.1 Dipodomys ordii
TCAAGACGAGAAGGAGAAGGAGAAACAGAAGGAGAAGCAGAAGGAGAATCTATGATAGGAGAAGCAGAAGAAGCAGAAGGAGAAGCAGAAGAAGCAGAAGGAGAAGCAGAAGAAGCAGAAGGAGAAGCAGAAGAAGAAACAGAAGCAGAAGAAGCAGCAGAAGGAGAAGCAGAAGCAGAAGAAGATGCAGAAGGAGAAGCAGGAGAAGCAGAAGAAGCAGAAGCAGAAGGAGAAGTAGAAGTAGGAGAAGGAAGAGCCGCAGAAGAAATAGGAGAAGCAGAAGCAGAATGAGAAGCAGAAAGAGAAGCAGTAGAAGCAGAAGAAGCAGGAAAAGAAGAAGCAGAAGAAAGAGAAGAAGAAGAAGAAGAAGAAGAAGAAGAAGAAGAAGAAGAAGAAGAAGAAGAAGAAGAAGAAGAAGAAGAAGAAGAAGAAGAAGAAGAAGAAGAAGAAAGAGGAGGAGGAGGAGGAGGAGGAGGAGGAGGAAGAGGAGGAGGAGGAGGAGAAGGAGAAGCATAAGGAGAAGCAGTAGAAGCAGAAGAAGCAGAAGCAGGAGAAGCAGAAGCAGAAGAAAAAGAATAAGCAAAAGAAGCAGAATCAGAGGGAGAAGCAGAAGAAGGAGAAGGAGCAGAAGGAGAAGGAGAAGCAGAAGGAGAATCAGAAGGAGAAGCAGAAGAAGGAGAAGCAGAAGCAGGAGAAGCAGAAGCAGAAGAAGCAGCAGATGGAGAAGCAGAAGCAGCAGAAGATGCAGAAGGAGAAGCAGGAGAAGCAGAAGAAGCAGAAGCAGAAGGAGAAGCAGAAGTAGGAGAAGAAGAAGGAGAAGGAAGGGCAGCAGAAGCAATAGGAGAAGCATTAGGAGAAGCAGAAGCAGAATGAGAAGCAGAAAGAGAAGCAGTAGAAGCAGAAGAAGCAGGAAAATCATAAGCAGAAGAAAGAGAAGGAGAAGAAGAAGAAGAAGAAGAAGAAGAAGAAGAAGAAGAAGAAGAAGAAGAAGAAGAAGAAGAAGGAGAAGAAGAAGGAGAAGCATAAGGAGAAGCAGAGAAGCAGAGGAAGCAGAAGCAGGAGAAGCAGAAGCAGTAGAAAAAGAATAAGCATAAGAAGCAGAATCAGAGGAAGAAGGAGAAGGAGCAGCAGAAGGAGAATCAGAAGGAGAAGCAGAAGAAGGAGAAGCAGAAGCAGAAGAAGCAGCAGAAGGAGAAACAGAAGCAGAAGAAGATGCAGAAGGAGAAGCAGGAGAAGTAGAAGAAGCAGAAGCAGAAGGAGAAGCAGAAGTAGGAGAAGGAGAAGGAGAAGAGCAGCAGAAGCAATAGGAGGAGCAGAAGGAGAAACAGAAGCAGAATGAGAAGCAGAATGAGAAGCAGAAGAAGCAGGAAAAGCAGAAGCAGAAGTAAGAGATGAAGAAGAAGTAGACGAAGAAGAAGAAGAAGAAGCAGCATAAGGAGAAGCATAAGGAGAAGCAGTAGAAGCAGAAGAAGCAGAAGCAGGAGAAGCAGAAGCAGAAGAAAAAGAATAAGCAAAAGAAGCAGAAGCAGTGGGAGAAGCATAAGAAGGAAAAGGAGAAGCAGCAGCAGAAGGAGAAGCAGAAGCAGAAAGAGAAGCAGAAACAGAAGGAGAATAAGAAGGAGAAGCAGGAGAATCAGAAGAAGCTGAAGTAGGAGCAGAAAGAGGAGAAGACGAGAAGCAGAAGTAGAATCAGAAGAAACAGAAGAAGAAGTAGCAGAAGAAACAGAAGCAAAAGAACAAGACGAAGGAGAAGAGCAGAAGCAGAAGCAGAAGGAGAAGCAGAAGCAGAAGGAGAAGCAGAAAGAGAAGCAGGAGAAGCATAAGGAGCAGGAGAAGCAGAAGCAGAAGAAACAGGAGAAGCCGAAGAAGCAGAATCTGAAGCAGGAGAAACAGAAGAAGCACAATGTGAAGCAGAAGCAGAAGAAACAGTAATAGTAGAATAAGCAGAAGCAGAAGCAGCTGGAGAAGCAGAAGAAGAAGACGGAGAAGGCGAAAGAGAAGGATTAGGAGTAGGAGAAGCAAAAGGATAAGCAGAAGCAGAAAGAGACGCAGAAGGAGAAGCAGCACGAGAAGTAGGAGAAGCAGAAGCAGGAGAAGCAGAAGAAACAGAAGACGAAGAAGCAGAATGAGAAGCAGAAGGAGAAATTGAAGCAGAAGCAGAAGCAGAAGGAGAAGCAGAAGCAGAAGGAGAAGCTGAAGAAGGAGAAGGAGAAGCAGAAAGGGAAGCAGAACGAGAAGCAGGAGAAGCAGTAGCAGGAGAAGCAGAAGCAGAAGATTCAGAAGGAGAAGAAGCAGAGGAGAAGCAGAACAGAAGGAAAAGCAGAAAGAGAAGCAGGAGAAGCAGAAGAAGCAGCAGAAGGAGAAGCAGAAGCAGAAGAAGCCGAAGAAGCAGAAGCAGAACCTGAAGCAGAAGGAGAAGCAGAAGAAGCAGAATGTGGAGAAGCAGAAGGAGAAGCAGAAGCAGAAAGAGAAGCAAAAGCAGAAGTAGAAGCAGAAGGAGAAGCAGCAGAAACAGAAGAAGCAGAGGCAGTAGCAGAAGAAGCAGAAGATGCAGAAGCAGAAGGAGAAGCAGAAGGAAAAGCAGAAGAACGAGAAGGTGAGGGAGAAGGAGAAACAGAAGGAGAAGCAGAAAGAGAAGCAGAAGAAGGAGCAGGAGAAGGAAAAGCAGCAGGAGAAGCAGAAAGAGCAGCAGAAGGAGGAGCAGGAGATGCAGAAACAGGAGAAGCATAAGCAGAACAAACAGGAGAAGGACAAGAAGCAGAAGCAGAAGGAGAAGCAGAAACAGAAGGAGAAGCAGAAAGAGAAGGAGGGGAAGCAGAAGAAGCAGAAGCAGGAGAACCAGAAGCATAAGAATCCGAAGAAGCAGAAGGAGAACCTCAGGCAGAAGGAGAAGCAGTAGAAGCAGAAGAAGCAGACTCTGGAGAAGCAGAAGAGAAGCCGAAGCATAAAGAGAATCAAAATCAGAAGGAGAAGCAGAAGAAACAGAAGAAGTAGAAGCAGAAGCACGTGTAGCAGAAGCAGAACGAGAAGCAGA
>NW_012303607.1:0-3034 GCF_000151885.1 Dipodomys ordii
GAGCAGCAGGAAGCAATAGGAGAAGCAGAAGGAGAAGCAGAAGCAGAATGAGAAGCAGAAAGAGAAGCAGTAGAAGCAGAAGAAGCAGGAGAAGCAGAAGCAGAAGAAACAGAAGAAGGAGAAGAGCAGAAGCAGAAGCAGAAGTAGAAGCAGAAGCAGAAGGAGAAGGAGAAAGAGTAGCAGGAGAAGCAGAAGAAGCTGAAGCAGGAGAAGCAGAAGGAGAATAAGCAGAAAAAGCAGAAACAGAACCTGAACCAGAAGGAGAAGCAGAAGCAGAAGAAGCAGGAGAAGCAGAAGCAGAAGAAGGAGAAGAGCAGAAGCAGAAGCAGAAGGAGAAGCAGAAGGAGAAGCAGAATAAGCAGAAGCTGAAGTAGAAGAAATAGAAAAATCAGAAGAAGCAGAAGAGGAAGCAGCAGGAGAAGCAGAAGCAGAAGAAGGAGAAGGAGAAAGAGAAGGATTTGGAGTAGAAGAAAGAGAAGGATAAGCAGAAGTAGAAAGAGAAGGAGAAGGAGAAGCAGGAGAAGCAGAAGCAGAATGAAAAGCAGAAGAAGGAGAAATTGAAACAGAAGAAGATGCAGAAGGAGAAGCAGAAGCAGAAGGAGAAGCAGAAGAAGGAGGAGAAGGAGAAGCAGAAGGATAATCATAAAAAGAAACAGAAGGAGAAGAAGAAGCAGAAGCGGGAGAAGCAGAAGGAGAAGAAGTAGAAGAAGGAGAAGAAGCAGAAGCAGAAGGAGAAGCATTAACAGAAGGAGTTGCAGAAATAGACGCAGAAGAAGCCGAAGAAGCAGAAGAAGAACCTGAAGCAGAAGGAGAAGCAGAAGAAGCAGAATCTGGAGAAGAAGAAGGAGAACCAGAAGGAGAAGCAGAAGCAGAAAGAGAAGCAAAAGCAGAAGGAGAAGCAGAAGAAACAGAAGAAGCAGAAGCAGTAGCAGAAGAAGCTGCAGATGCAGAAGCAGAAGGAGAAGCAGAAGGAAAAGAAGAAGAACAAGAAGGAGAAGGAGAAACAGAAGGAGAAGCAGAATGAGAAGCAGGAAAATCAGAAGAAGCAGTAGCAGACGGAGAAGGAGAAGCGGAAGTAGAAGAAGAAGAATAAGGACAAGCACAAGCAGAAGGAGATGCAGAAGGAGAAGCAGGAGATGCAGAAGAAGCAGAAACAGAAGGAGTAGAAGAAGGAGAAGAAGAAGCAGAAGAAGCAGAAGCAGAAGCAGAAAGAGAAGCAGACGAAGAGAAGCAGAACGAGAAGCAGGAGAAGCAGAAGAAGAAGTAACAGAAGAAGGAGAAGTAGCAGAAGCAGAAGGAGAAGCAGAAAGAGAAGCAGAAACAGAAGGAGAAGCAGAAAGAGAAGGAGGGGAAGCAGAAGAAGCAGAAGCATAAGAATCCGAAGAAGCAGAAGCAGAACCTGAAGCAGGAGAAGTAGAAGAAGCAGAGTCTGGAGAAGCAGAATGAGAAGCAGAAGGAGAAGCAGAAGCAGAAAGAGAATCAAAAGCAGAAGTAGAAGCAGAAGAAACAAAAGAAGCAGAAGCAGTAGTCGTTGTAGCAGAAGCAGAAGGAAAAGCAGTAGGAAAAGCAGAAGAACGAGAAGGAGAAGGAGAAGCAGAAGGAGAATCACAAGGAGAAGCAGAAGAAGGAGAAGGAGAAGCAGAAGCAGAAGAAGCAGCAGAAGGAGAAGCAGAAGCAGAAGAAGATGCAGAAGGAGAAGCAGGAGAAGCAGAAGAAGCAGAAGCAGAAGGAGAAGCAGAAGTATGAGAAGGAGAAGGAGAAGGAGAAGGAAGGGCAGCAGAAGCAATAGGAGAAGCAGAAGGAGAAGCAGAAGAATGAGAAGAAGAAAGAGAAGCAGGAGAAGCACAAATGCAGAAGCAGGAGAAGCAGAAAAGAAGATACAGAAGAAGAAGAAGAAGAAGAAGAAGAAGAAGAAGAAGAAGAAGAAGAAGAAGAAGAAGAAGAAGAAGAAGAAGAAGAAGAAGAAGAAGAAGAAGAAGAAGAAGAAGAAGGAGAAGAAGGAGGAGGAGGAGTAGGAGGAGGAGGAGGAGGAGGAAAAGAAGAAGAAGAAGAAGAAGAAGAAGAAGAAGAAGAAGAAGAAGAAGAAGAAGAAGAAGAAGCAAAAGGAGAAAAGGAGCAAAAGGAGAAGGAGAAGCAGGAGAAGCAGAAGCAGAAGAGGAAGAAGCAGTAGGAGAAGCAGAAAGAGAAGCAAGGGAAGCAGAAGAAGCAGAAGCAGGAGAAGCAGAAGCAGAAGAAAAAGAAGAAGCATGAGAAGCAGAACAGAGGGAGAAGGAGAAGATGTAGAAGCCGAAGGAGAAGCAGAAAGAAAAGCAGAAGAACGAGAAGGAGAAGGAGAAACAGAAGGAGAAGCAGAAGGAGAGGCAGAGGGAGAAGCCGAAGGAGATGCAGGAAAAGCACAAGAAGCAGAAGCAAAAGTGAACCAAAAGAAGCAGGAGAAGCAGAAGAAGAAGCACAAGAACAAGCACAAGCAGAAGGAGAAGCAGGAGAAGCAGAAGAAGCAGAAACTGAAGGAGAAGCAGAAGTAGGAGAAGGAGAAGGAGGAGAAGCAGAAGCAGAAGGAGAAGCAGAAGCAGAATGAGTAGCAGAAAGAGAAGCAGGAGAAGCACAAGAAGCAGAAGCAGGAGAACCCGAAAGAGAAGAAGAAGAAGAAGCAGAAGCAGGAGAAGCTAAGAAGCAGAAGCAACTGAAGCAGAAGCAAAAGAAACAGAAGAAGCATAAGAAGTAAAAGCAGAAGTAGAAGCATAAGAACGAGAAGGAGAAAGAGAAATATAAGGAGAAGCAGAAGGAGAAGCAGAAGCAGAAGGAGAAGCAGAAGTAGGAGAAGGAGAAGGAAGAGCAGCAGAAGCAATAGGAGAAGCAGAAGGAGAAGCAGAAGCAGAATGAGAAGCAGAAAGAGAAGCAGTAGAAGCAGAAGAAGCCGGAAAAGCAGAAGCAAAAGAAAGAGAAGAAGAAGAAGAAAAAGAAAAAGAAGAAGAAGAAGAAGAAGAAGAAGAAGAAGAAGAAGAAGAAGAAGAAGAAGAAGAAGAAGAAGAAG
>NW_012303608.1:0-3033 GCF_000151885.1 Dipodomys ordii
CTTCTCCTTCTCGTTCTTCTGCTTCTCCTTCTGCTTCTGCATCTTCTGCTTCTTCTGCTACTGCCTCTGCTTCTTCTGTTTCTTCTGCTTCCCCTTCTGCTTCTCCTTCTGCTTTTGCTTCTCTTTCTGCTTCTGCTTCTCCTTCTGCTTCTCCAGATTCTGCTTCTTCTGCTTCTCCTGCTTCTCCTTCTGCTTCAGGTTCTGCTTCTGCTTCTTCGGCTTCTTCTGCTTCTGCTTCTCCTGCTGCTTCTTCTTCTGCTTCTCCTGCTTCTCTTTCTGCTTTTCCTTCTGTTTCTGCTTCTCCTTCTGCTTCTTCTCCTTCCTATGTTTCTTCTGCTTCTGCTTCTGCTTCTTCTGCTTCTCCTGCTTCTCCTTCTCATTCTCCTTCTCTTTCTGCTTCTGCTTATCCTTCTGTTTCTCCTACTCCTAATCCTTCTCTTTCTCCTTCTCCTTCTTATTCTGCTTCTCCTGCTGCTTCTTCTTCTGCTTCTTCTGCTTTTTCTGTTTCTTCTGCTTCTGCTTCAGCTTCTGCTTCTTCTGCTTCTCCTTCTGCTTCTCCTTCTGCTTCTGCTCTTCTCCTTCTGCTTCTTCTGTTTCTGCTTCTCCTGCTTCTACTTCTTCTGCTTCTCCTACTTCTCCTTCTGCTTCTCCATCTCCTTCTCCTTCTCCTTTCAATTTCTCCTTCTTGTGCTTCTCATTCTGCTTCTGCTTTCTGCTTCTCCTGCTTCTGCTTCTTCTGTTTCTCCTTCTGCTTCTTCTTCTGCTTCTCTTTCTGCTTCTTATTCTGCTTCTCCTCTTCCTACTCCTAATCCTTCTCTTTCTCCTTCTTCTTCTGCTTCTCGTTCTGCTTCTGCTTCTTCTGCTTGTTCTGTTTCTTCTGCTTCTGCTTTTCCAGCTTCTGCTGCTTTTGCTTCTCTTTCTGCTTCAATTTCTCCTTCTGATTCTTCGGCTTCTTCTGTTTCTTCTGCTTCTGCTTCACCTGCTACTGCTTCTTCTGATTCTTCTGCTTCTCTTTCTGCTTCTCCTTCTGCTTCTGCTTCTCCTTCTGCTCCTTCTCCTTCTTCTGTTTCTTCTTCTTCTTCTGCTTCTCCCGCTTCTACTTCTTCTGCTTCTCCTGCTTGTCCTTCTCCTTCTGCTTCTCCTTCTCCTTCTTCTGCTTCTCTTTCTGCTTCTGCTTCTTCTGACTCTCCAACTTCTCCTTCTTCTTCTTCTATTTCTGTTCTCTTTCTGCTTCTGCATTTCCTTCTGCTTCACCTTCTGCTGCTCCTTCTCCTTCTTCTGTTTCTCCCTCTGCTTCTGCTTCTTATGCTTCTTCTTTTTCTTCTGGTTCTGCTTCTCCTGCTTCTGCTTCTTATGCTTCTACTGCTTCTTCTTCTGCTTCTTCTACTTCTACTTCTCTTTCTGCTTCTGCTTCTCCTGCTTGTTTTTCTGCTTCTTCTGCTGCTTTTTCTACTTCTCCTTCTGCTTCACTTTTTGCTTCTCCTTCTGCTTCTGCTTCTTCTGTTTCTCGTGCCTGAATTTCTGGTTCTACTTCTTCTGCTGCTTCTCCTTCTGCTTCTGCTTCTCCTTCTGCTTCTGTTTCTGCTTCTTCTCTTTCGGCTTCTCCTGCTTCTTCTTCTTGTCCTCCTCCTGCTTCTCTTTCTGCTTCTCATTCTGCTTCTGCTTCTCCTTCTGCTTCTGCTTCTCCTCCTTCTCCTTCTCCTACTTCTGCTTCTCCTTCAGCTTCTGCTTCTTCTGCTTCTCCTGCTTCTCCTTCTGCATCTCCTTCTGCTTGTGCTTGTCCTTATGCTTCTTCTTCTGCCTCTGCTTCTCCTTCTCCTTCTTTTGCTTCACCTTTTGCTTCTGCTTCTTCTGCTTTTCCTGCTTCTCCTTCTTCTTCTGCTTCTTCTGCTTCTCCTTCTGCATCTTCTTCTGCTTCTGCTTCTCCTTCTCCTTCTTCTGCTTCTCCTTCTGATTCTCCTTCTGCTTCTTCTTCATCTGCTTTACCTGCTTCTCTTTCTTCTTCTCCTTCTGCTTCTCCTTCTGTTTCTCCTTCTCCTTCTTGTTCTTCTGCTTTTCCTTCTGCTTCTACTTCTTCTGTTTCTTCTGCTTCTCCTTCAGTTCTTGATTCTCTTTCTACTTCTGCTTCTCCTTCTGCTTCTCATTCTGCTTCTCCAGATTCTGCTTCTTCTGCTTCTCCTGCTTCTCCTTCTGCTTCAGGTTCTCCTTCTGCTTCTTCACATTCTTATGCTTCTGCTTCTCCTGCTTCTGCTTCTTCTGCTTTCCCTCCTTCTCTTCCTGCTTCTCCTTCTGTTTCTGCTTCTCCTTCTGCTTCTGCTTCTTGTCCTTCTTGTGTTTCTTCTGCTTCTGCTTCTCAAGTTTCTGCATCTCCTGCTTCTCCTTCTGCTGCTCTTTCTGCTTCTCCTGCTGCTTTTCCTTCTCCTGCTCCTTCTTCTGCTTCTCTTTCTGCTTCTCCTTCTGTTTCTCCTACTCCTTCTCCTTCTCGTTCTTCTGCTTTTCCTTCTGCTTCTCCTTCTTCTGCTTCTCCCTCTGATTTTGCTTCTTATGCTTATTCTTTTTCTTCTGCTTCTGCTTCTCCTGCTTCTTCTTCTTCTTCTTCTTCTTCTTCTTCTTCTTCTTCTTCTTCTTCTTCTTCTTCTTCTTCTTCTTCTTCTTCTTCTTCTTCTTCTTCTTCTTCTTTTTCTCTTTCTGCTGCTTCTGCTTTTCCTGCTTCTTCTTCTTCTACTGCTTCTCTTTCTGCTTCTCATTCTGCTTCTGCTTCTCCTTCTGCTTCTCCTATTGCTTCTGCGGCTCTTCCTTCTCCTTCTCCTACTTCTCCTTCTCCTTCTGCTTCTGCTTCTTCTGCTTCTCCTGCTTCTCCTTCTGCATCTTCTTCTGCTTCTGCTTTTCCTTCTGCTGCTTCTTCTGCTTCTGTTTCTCCTTCTGCTTCTCCTTCTGCTTCTTCTGCTTCTCCTTCTGCTTCTCCTTCTGTTTATCCTTCTGTTTCTCCTTCTCCTTCTCGTTCTTCTGCTTTTACTTATGCTTCTCCTTCTG
>NW_012303609.1:0-1070 GCF_000151885.1 Dipodomys ordii
AAGCAGAAGACGAGAAGGAGAAGGAGAACAGAAGGAGAAGCAGAAAGAGAAGCAGAAGAAGGAGCAGGAGACGGAAAAGCAGCAGGAGAAGCAGAAAGAGCAGCAGAAGGGGAAGCAGGAGATACAGAAACAGGAGAAGCAGAAGTAGAAGAATCAGAAGAAGGACAAGAAGCAGAAGCAGAAGGAGAAGCAGAAACAGAAGGAGAAGCAGAAAGAGAAGGAGGGGAAGCAGAAGAAGCAGAAGCAGGAGAAGCAGAAGCATAAGAATCCGAAGAAGCAGAAGCAGAACCTGAAGCAAAAGGAGAAGCAGAAGAAGCAGAATCTGGAGAAGCAGAATGAGAAGCTGAAGGAGAAGCAGAAGCAGAAAGAGAATCAAAAGCAGAAGGAGAAGCAGAAGAAACAGAAGAAGCAGAAGCAGTAGCAGTTGCAGCAGAAGGAGAAGCAGAAGGAAAAGCAGGAGAACAAGAAGGAGAAAAGAAACAGAAGCAGAAGGAGGAGAATCAGAAGGAGAAGCAGAAGAAGCAGAAGGAGAAGCAGAAGGAGAAACAGAAGCAGAAGAAGCAGCACAAGGAGAAGCAGAAGCAGAAGAAGATGCATAAGGAGAAACAGGAGAAGCAGAAGAAGCAGAAGCAGAAGGAGAAGTAGAAGTAGGAGAAGGAGAAGGAAGAGCCGCAGAAGCAATAGGAGAAGCAGAAGGAGAAGCAGAAAGAGAATCAGGTAAACCAGAAGAAGAAGAAGCAGAAGGAGAATCAGAAGGAGAAGCAGAAGAAGGAGAAGGAGAAGCAGAAGCAGAAGAAGATGCAGAAGGAGAAGCTGGAGAAGCAGAAGAAGCAGACGCAGAAGAAGAAGTAGATATAGGAGAAGGAGAAGGAAAAGCAGCAGAAGCAAAAGGAGAAGCAGAAGGAGAAGCAGAAGCAGAATGAGAAGCAGAAAGAGAAGCAGTAGAAGCAGAAGAAGCAGGAAAGGCAGAAGCAGAAGAAAGAGAAGAAGAAGAAGAAGAATTAGAAGAAGAAGAAGAATGATGATGATAGGATGATTATGATGATGAAGTATTCTCTTTCTTCTTGTAT
>NW_012303610.1:0-1963 GCF_000151885.1 Dipodomys ordii
AAGTAGAAGTAGACGAAGTAGAAGAAGAAGGAGAAGAAGGAGAAGAAGTAGAAGCAGAAGAAGCAGAAGCAGGAGAAGCAGAAGCAGAAGAAAAAGAATAAGCATAAGAAGCAGAATCAGAGGGAGTAGGAGAAGACGGAGAAGGAGCAGCAAAAGGAACAGCAGAAGGAGAAGCAGAAGGAGAAGAAGATGCAGAAGGAGAAGCTGGAGAAGCAGAAGAAGCAGAAGCAGAAGGAGAAGCAGAAGTAGGAGAAGGAGAAGGAGAAGGAGAAGGAAGGGCAGCAGAAGCAATAGGAGAAGCAGAAGAAGAAGCAGAAGCAGAATGAGAAGCAGAAAGAGAAGCAGTAGAAGCAGAAGAAGCAGGAAAAGCAGAAGCAGACGAAAGAGAAGAAGATGAAGAAGAAGAAGAAGAAGAAGAAGAAGAAGAAGAAGAAGAAGAAGAAGAAGAAGAAGAAGAAGAAGAAGAAGAAGAAGAAGAAGAAGAAGACGAAGAAGAAGAAGAAGAAGAAGAAGCATAAGGAGAAGCGTAAGGAGAAGCAGAAGAAGCAGTAGAAGAAGAAGAAGAAGAAGAAGGAGAAGGCGAAAGAGAAGGATTAGGAGTAGGAGAAGCAAAAGGATAAGCACAAGCAGAAAGAGACTCAGAAAGAGAAGCAGCACGAGAAGTAGGTGAAGCAGGAGAAGCAGAAGAAGCAGAATCTGGAGAAGAAGGAGAACCAGAAGAAGAAGCAGAAACAGAAAGAGAAGCAAAAGCAGAAGGAGAAGCAGAAAAAACAGAAGAAGCAGAGGCAGTAGCAGAAGAAGCAGAAGATGCAGAAGCAGACGGAGAAGCACAAGGAAAAGCAGAAGAACGAGAAGGAGAAGGAGAAGGAGAAGGAGAAACAGAAGGAGAAGCAGAAAGAGAAGCAGAAGAACGAGCAGGAGACGGAAAAGCAGCCGGAGAAGCAGAAAGAGCAGCAGAAGGAGACGCAGGAGATGCAGAAACAGGAGAAGCAGAAGTAGAAGAATCAGGAGAAGGACAAGAAGCAGAAGCAGAAGGAGAAGCAGAAACAGAAGGAGAAGCAGAAAGAGAAGGAGGGGAAGCAAAAGAAGCAGAATCAGGAGAAGCAAAAGCATAAGAATCCGAAGAAGCAGAAGCAGAACCTGAAGCAGAAGGAGAAGCAGAAGAAGCAGAATCTGGAGAAGCAGAATGACAAGCTGAAGGAGAAGCAGAAGCAGAAAGAGAATCAAAAGCAGAAGGAGAAGCAGAAGAAACAGAAGAAGTAGAAGCAGTAGCAGTTGTAGCTGAAGCAGAAGGAGAAGCCGAAGGAAAAGCAGAAGAACAAGAAGGAGAAGGAGAAACAGAAGGAGAAGCAGAAGGAGAAGCAGAAAGAGAAGCAGGTAAAGCAGAAGAAGAAGAAGCAGAAGGAGAATCAGAAGGAGAAGCAGAAGAAGGAGAAGGAGAAGCAGAAACAGAAGAAGATGCAGAAGGAGAAGCAGGAGAAGCAGAAGTAGCAGAAATAGAAGGAGAAGCAGGAAAAGCAGAAGAAGCAGAAGCAAAAGAAGGAGAAGGAGAAGCAGAAGAAGAAGAAGGAGCATAAGGACAAGCACAAGCAGAAGGAGAAGCAGGAGAAGCAGAAGAAGCAGAAGCTGAAGGAGAAGCAGAAGTAGGAGAAGGAGAAGGAGGAGAAGCAGAAGCAGAAGCAGAAAGAGAAGCAGGAGAAGCACAAGAAGCAGAAGCAGGAGAAGCCGAAAGAGAAGAAGCAGAAGAAGCAGAAACAGAATCAGAAGTAGAAGCAAAAGCAGAAGGAGAAGCAGCAGAACAAGTAGAACCAGAAATTCAGGCAGGAGAAACAGAAGAAGCAGAAGCAGAAAGAGAAGCAAAAAGAGAAGCAGATGGAGAAGTAGAAGAAGCAGCAGAAGGAGAAGCAGCAGAAGAAGCAGAAAAACAAGCAGGAGAAGCAGAAGCCGAAAGAGAAGTAGAAGC
>NW_012303611.1:0-3033 GCF_000151885.1 Dipodomys ordii
TCAACAGCGTGACACAAAAGGGCACAGCGAGACACAGCGGGGGACACAGCGAGGACACAGCTGCACACAGTGGGGGACACAGCAAGGACAGAGCGGGACACAGCGGGACAGAGCGGGACACAGCGGGGGACACAGGAAGGACACAGCGGTACACAGAGGGGGACAGAGCGAGGACACATTGGGACACAGCGGGACTCAGCGGGGGACACAGCAGTACACAGCGGGACACAGCGGGACACAGCGGGGACACTGCAGGGGAACAGCGGGGGACACAGCGGGAAACAGCGGGGGACACAGAGGGGTACACAGCGGGGAAAACAGTGAGGCCAAAGCAGAACACAGCGTGGGACAGAGCGAGGACACAGCGGGACACAGCGGGACACAGCGGCGACAAAGCAGTAGACACAGCTGGACACAGTGGCGGACATAGCGGGACACAGTGGGGGACACAGGGAGGACACAGCGGGACCCAGCGGGACCCAGCGTCGATACAGCGGGGACACAGTGGGACACAGTGAGGTACACAGCTGGGGACACAACGGGACACAGCAGGGAACATAGGGAGGACATAGCGGGACCCAGCAGGACCCAGCGTCGTTACAGCGGAGACACATCGGGACACAGCGGGGTGCACAGCTGGGGACACAACGGGACACTGCTGGGGACACAGCGAGGACAAAGCGGGACAGAGCGGTACACAGCGGGGACACTGCGGGAACATAGTGGGACACAGTGGGGTAGCGGGACAAGGCGGGACAGTGTGGGACAGAGCGTGGGACACAGCGAGACACAGCTGGGACAAAACTTGACACAGCGGGGTACACAGAGGGACACAGCAGGGACACAGCGGGGAAACATCGTGACACAAAAGGACACAGCGGGACACAGCGGGGGACACAGCGAGGACACAGCGGCACACAGTGGGGGAAACAGCAAGGACAGAGTGGGACACAGCGGGGGACACAGCAGGACATAGCGGGGGACAAAGCGGGGGACACAGCGGGACACAGCGGTACACAGCGGGGACACTGCGGGAACATAGTGGGACACAGCGAGGACACAGCGGGACACAGCGGCAACACAGAGGGGACTCAGCGGGACAAAGCGGGGGAAACAGCGGGACACAGCGGGACACAGCGGGGGACACAACGGGGGACAGCGGAGACAGAGAGGGGACAAAGCGAGACACAGCGGTGACACAGCTGGACACAACAGAGTACACAGCGGGACACAGCGGGTACACAGAGGGGACAGAGCGGGACACAGCAGGGACCGAGCGGGACATAGCGGGACCCAGCGGAACACAGCGGGGGACACAGCGGGACACAGCGGGGGACCCAGCGAGGACACAGCGGGACACAGCGGGGGACACAGCTGGGGACACAGTGGGACACAGCGGGGAACACAGCGAGGACACAGCGGGACCCAGCAGGACACAGCGTCGATACACCGGGGACACAGTGTTACACAGCGTGGTACCCAGCTGTGGACACAACGGGACAGAGTGGGGGCACAGCGAGACACTGCGGGACACAGCAGGGGACACAGCGGGACACAGCGCGACACAGCGGGGAACAGAGAGGGAGACAGCGGGGGACACAGCGAGGACACAGCGGAACACAGCTGTGACACATCGGGGACTCAGTGGGGGACGCAACGGGGGACAAAGAGGGACACCACGGAACACAGCGGGAAACAGCGGGAAACAGCAGTTACCCTGCGGGGACACGGTGGGACACAGCGGGGGACACAGCGCGACACAGCGGGGGACAGAGCGAGGACACATTGGGACACATTGGGACACAGCGGGACTCAGCGGGGGACACAGCTGTACACAGTGGGACAAAGCGGGACACAGCGGGGACTCAGCAGAGACACAGCTGGGGACACAGCGGGACACAGCGGGGGACACACAGCGGGGGACACAGGAATGCGGGACCTAGCATTGATACAGCCGGGACACAGTGGGACACAGTGGGACACAGTGGGGTACACAGCTGGGGACACAGGGAGGACACAGGAGGACACAGCGGGACACAGTTGGGGACACAGCGGGGACACAGCGGGACACAGCGGAACACAGCGGGAGACAAAGCCGGAGACAGCGGGGGACACAGTGAGGACACAGGGGGAGCGACACAGAGGGGACTCAGCGGGGGACACAGCGTGGGACAAAGTGGGACAACACGGGACACAGTGTTACACAGCGGGACACATCGGGGACACTGCGGGACACAGCAGGACAAAGCGGGGGACAAAGTGGGACACAGCGGGCCACAGTGGGGGACACAGCGGGGGACAGCGGAGAGAGAGAGTGGCCACAGCGAGACACAGCAGTGACACAGCTGGACACAGCGGGGTACACAGCGGGACACAGCGGGCACACAGCGGGGACACAGCGTCGATACAGCGGGGACACAGCGAGACACAGCGGGGAACACAGGAAGGAAATAGCGGGACCCAGTGGGACACAGAGTCGATACAGCAGGACACAACGGGGTACAGAGCTAGGAACACAACGGGACACAGCGGGGGACACAGCGAGGATACAGGGTGAAATAGCGGGACACAGCGGGGTACACAGCTGGACCCAGCGGGAGACCCAGCGAGGACACAGCAGGACACAGCGGGACACAGCGTCGATACAGCGGGCACACAGCGTTACACAGCGTGGTACACAGCTGTGGACACAACGGGACACAGTGGGGGCACAGCGGGACACAGCGGGACACAGTGGGACACAGCGGGTACAAAGCGTGAGACACAGCGGGGGACAGAGCTGGAGACAGCGGGGGACACAGCCAGGATACAGCGGGACACAGCGTCGATACAGCGGGCACACAGCGTTACACAGCGTGGTACACACTGTGGACACAACGGGACACAGTGGGGGCACAGACGGACACAGCGGGACACAGTGGGACACAGCGGGGACAAAGCATGAGAAACAGCGGGGGACAGAGAGGGAGACAGCAGGGGACACAGCGAGGAAACAGCGGGACACAGCGGTGACAAAGCGGGGACTCAGCGGGG
>NW_012303612.1:0-3033 GCF_000151885.1 Dipodomys ordii
GCTCTATCCCCCGCTGAGTCCCCCGCGGAATGAAAAGGAGTCCCATACTATGTCCCATATAGACCAAGCAGTATCCCTCAATGTAACCCTGCTGTGTTCCCACTGTGTCCCGCTGTGTCCCGCTGTGTCCTGTTGTGTCCCACTGAGACCCTGGATGAGTCCCCCTATGTCCCGCTGTGTCCCGCTGTGTCGTCGCTCTGTCCCCCGCTGTGTCCCCCGCTGTGTCCTGCTGTGTCCCGCTTTGTCCCGCTGTATCCCGCTGTGTCCCTGGTGTGCGCCAGCTCTGTCCTGCTGAGTACCCCGCTGTGTCCAACTGTGTCCCCGCTGTGTCCCGCTGTGTCCCCTCTCTCTCCCCTGCTGTCCCCCGCTGTGTCCCCCGCTGTGTCCTGCTGTGTCCCGCTGTGTCCCTGGGTGTGTTCTCCTGTGTCCATGCAGTGTTCCCGCTGTGTCTCGCTGTGTCACACTGTGTCCCGTGGTGTCCGGCTTTGTCACCCGCTGTGTCCCCCGCTGAGTCCGGCTGTTCCCCCGCTGTGTCCCAATGTGTCCTCGCTGTGTCCCCCGCTGTGTCCCGCAGTGTCTCCCCTGTGTCCCCCGCTGTGTCCCGCTGTGTCCCGCTGTGTCCCCTGATGTGTACCCTGCTGTGTCCCACTGTGTCCCCCACTGTGTCCCGCTGTGTCCCGCGGTGTACCCGCTGTGTCCCGTTGTGTCCCCAGCTGTGTACCCCGCTGTGTCCCGCTGTGTCCCCGCCATTATCGACGCTGTGTCCCTCTGTGTCCCGCTGTGTCTCGCTGTGCCCCCACTCTGTCCCGTTGTGTCCACAGCTGGGTACCACGCTGTGTAACACTGTGTCCCCGCTGTATGGACGCTGTGTCCTGCTGTGTCCCGCTGTGTCCTTGCTGTGTTCCCCGCTGTGTCCCGCTTTGTCCCCAGCTGTGTCACCCGCTGTGTCCCGCTGTGTCCTCGCTGGGTCCCCCGCTGTGTCCCGCTGTGCCCTCTGCTGTGTTCGGCTGTGTCCCGCTATGTCTCGCTCGGTCCCTGCTGTGTCCCGCTGTGTACCGCTGTGACCCCGCTGTGTGTCCGGCTGTGTCCTGCTTTGTACTCCGTTGTGTCCAGCTGTGTCACCGCTGTGTCTTGCTTTGTCCCCTCTCTGTCTCCACTGTCCCCCGCTGAGTCCCCTCTGTGTCGCCGCTGTGTCCCGCTGTGTCCTCGCTGTGTCCCCCGCTGTCTGCCGCTTTGTCCCCGCTGTGTCCCTAGCTGTGTCCCGCTGTGTCCCACTGTGTACCCCGCTGTGTCCCACTATGTTCCCGCAGTGTCCCCGCTGTGTACCGCTGTGTCCCGCTGGGTACTCTCTGTGTCCCCCGCAGTGTCCCGTTGTGTCCCCAGCTGTGCACCCTGCTGTGTCCCGCTGTGTCCCCGCTGTAACGACGCTGGGTCCCGCTGGGTCCCGCTATGTCCTCCATGTGTTCCCCGCTGTGTCCCGTTGTGTCCCCAGTTGTGTACCTCGCTGTGTCCCGCTGTGTCCCCGCTGTATCGACGCTGGGTCCCGCTGGGTCCCGCTGGGTCCTCCCTGTGTACCCCGCTGTGTCCCTCTGTGTCCCACTGTGTCCGCCCCTGTGTCCCACGCTGTGTTCCGCTGGGTCCTCGCTGTGTCCCGCTCTATCCCGCTGTGTCCTCGCTCTGTCCCCCGGTGTGTCCCGCTGTGTCCCCGCTGTGTCCCAAGATGTGTCCCGCTGTGTACCCCACTGTGTCCCCCTCTGTGTCCCGCTGTGTCCCCCGCTGTGTCCCGCTGTGTCCCCCGCTGTGTCCCTGCTGTGTCCCCGCTGTGTCCTGCTGTATACTGCTGTGTCCCTCGCTGAGTACCGCTGTGTCCCCGCTGTGTCCCGCTGTGTTCCCCATGTGTCCCCCGCTGTGTCCCACCGTGTCCCACTGTGTCCTCCACTGTTTCCCCTGCTGTGTCCGGCTGTGTCCCCCGCTGTGTCCCGCTGTGTCCACTGCTGTGTCCCCGCTGTGTCCCGCTTTTTCCCCGGCTGTGTCCCGCTGTGTCCTCACTGTGTCCCCCGCTGTATCCCGCTGTGTCCTCGCTGTGTCCCCAGCTGTGTCCCGCTGTGTCCCCCGCTTTGTCCCGCTGTGTCCCACTGTGTCCCCGCTGTGTCCCGCTGTGTCCCGCTGTGTCCCCGGTGTGCCCGCTGTGTCCCGCTGTGTACCCCGCTGTGTCAGCTATGTCACCACTGTTTCCCGCTGTGGCCCATCTCTGTCTCCGCTGTCCCCCGCTGTGTCCCCCACTGTGTGCCGCTGTGTCCCGCTATGTCCCCCGCTTCATCCCGCTTTGTCCCCCGCTGTGTTCTGCTGTTTCCCGCTGTGTCCTCGCTGTGTCCCGTGGTGTCTCATTTTGTCCCCGCTGTGTCCCCAGCTGTGTGCCTGCTGTGTCCCCAGCTGTGTACCCCACTGTGTCCCTGCTGTATCGACGCTGGGTCCCGCTGGGTCCCGCTGTGTCCTCCCTTTGTCCCCCGCTGTGTCCCGCTGTGTCCGGCACTGTGTCCCGCTGTGTCTACTGCTGTGTCCCCGCTGTGGCCCGCTGTGTCCAGCTGGGTCCCTGCTGTATCCACGCTAGGTCCCGCTGGGTCCTGCTCTGTCATCCCTGTGTCCCCCGCTATGTCCCGCTGTGTCCCCAGCTGTGTCCCCCGCTGTGTCTCTGCTGTGTCCCCGCTGTGTCCCGCTTTGTCCCGCTGTGTACTGCTGTGTCCCCCGCTGAATCCCGCTGTGTCCCAATGTGTCCCAATGTGTCCTCGCTCTGTCCCCTGCTGTGTCCCGCTGTGTCCTCCCTGTGTCCCCCGCTGTGTCCCGCTGTGTTCCGTGGTGTCCCTCTTTGTCTCCCGCTGTGTCCCCCGCTGAGACCCCGCTGTGTCAACGCTGTGTCCTGCTGTGTCCTCGCTGTGTCCCCCGCTGTCTCCAGCTCTGTCCCCCGCTGTGTCTCACGCTTATATATCCCCGCTGTGTCCCACTGTGTCCCGCTGTGTCCCGCTGTGCCCCCAC
>NW_012303613.1:0-3033 GCF_000151885.1 Dipodomys ordii
TCCCAGCTGTGTTCCCCGTTGTGTCCCGCTGAGTCCCCCGCTGTGTCCGCCGCTGTGTCCCTGGTGTGTCCCCGCTGTGTCCCGCTGTGTCCCGCTGTGTCCCCCGCTGTGTCCCGCTGTGTCCCGCTGTGTCCCGCTGTGTCCCTGCTGTGTCCCACTGTGTCCCCCGCTGTGTCTCGCTGTGTCCCTGCTGTGACCCGTTCTGTCCCCGCTGTATTGACGCTGTGTCCCGGTGTGTCCCACTGTGTCCGCGCTGTGTTCCCGGCTGTGTCCTGCTGTGTACCCCTCTGTGTCCCCCGCTGTGTCCCGCAGTGTCCCCGGCTGTGACCCTCTGTGTTCCGCTGTGTCCCCCGCTGTGTCCCCACTGTGTGCCCCCGGTGTCCCGCTGTGTCCCCTCTCTGTCCCCAGCTGTCCCCCGCTGTTTCCCCCGCTGTGTCCCACTGTGTCCCGCTGTGTCGCCCGTTTTGCCCCACTGTGCCCCTGCAGTGTCCCCGCTGTGTCCCACTGTGTCACACTGTGTCCCGTGTTGTCCTGCTTTGGCCCTCGCTGTGACCTCGCTGTGTTTCTCTCTGTGTCCTGCTGTGTACCCTTCTGTGTCCTCCGCTGTGTCCCGCTGTGTACCCCGCTGTGTCCAGCTGTGTCCTCGCAGTGTCCCCCGCTGTCTCCTGCTTTGTCCCACGCTGTGTCCCGCTGTGACCCGCTGTGTGCTCGCTGTGTCCCCCGCTGTGTCCCGTTGTGTCCCGCTGTGTCCCCGCTGTGTCCCGCTGTGTCCCGTTGTGTCCCGCTGTGTCCTTGCTGTGTCCCACGCTGTGTCCCGCTGTGTCCACTGCTGTGTCCCGCTGTGTTCCCGCTGTGTCCCCCTGTGTCCCCCACTGTGTCCCGCTGTGTCCCGCTGTGTCCTTGCTGTGACCCGCTCTGTGCTCTCTGTATCGACGCTTTGTCCCGCTCTGTCCCGCTGTGTCCGCGCTGTGTTCCCCGCTGTGTCCCGCTGTGAACCCCTCTGTTTCCCCTGCTGTGTCCCGCTTTGTGCCCCGCTGTGACCTGCTGTGTCCCGCTGTGTCCCCCACTGTGTCCCTGCTGTCTCCCCGCTGTGTCACACTGTGTCCTGCTGTGTACTGCTGTGTCTCCCGCTGAGTTCCTCTGTGTCCCGCTGTGGCCCAATGTGTCATCGCTGTGTCAGGCTCTGTCCTGCTCTGTCCCCGCTGTGTCCCGCTGTGTCCAGCTGTGTCCCCACTGTGTGCCCGCTGTGTCCCTCTGTGTACCCTGTTGTGTCCAGCGGTGTCCCCGCTGTGTTCCGCTGTGTCACCTCTCTGTCCTCTGCTGTCCCCCCTGTGTCCCCCGCTGTGTCCCGCTGTGTCCTGCTGTGTCACACTGTGTCCCGTGTTGTCCCGCTTTGTCCCCCGCTGTGACCTCGTTGTGTTTCCCGCTGTGTCCCGCTGTGTACCACTCTGTGACCCCGCTGTGTCCCGCTCGGTATCCCGCTGTGTCCCTCTATGTTCCCGCAGTGTCCCCGCTGTGTCGCGCTGTGTCCTTGCTGTGTCCACTGCTGTGTCCCATTGTGTCCCCAGCTGTGTACCCCGCTGTGTCCCGCTGTGTCTCCGCTGTATCGACGCTGTGTCCTGCTGGGTCCCGCTGTGTCCTCGCTGTGTTCCCCGTTGTGTCCCGCTGTGTACCCGGCTGTGTCCCCCGCTCTGTCCCTGCTGTGTCCCTGCAGTGTCCCCACAGTGTCCCGCTGTGTCCCGCTTTGTCCTCGCTGTGTCCCAAGCTGTGTTCCGCTGTGTCCCCCGCTGTGTCCCGCTGTGTCCCGCTGTGTCCCCGCTGTGTCCCGCTGTGTCCCCCGCTGTGTCCCGCTGTGTCCCTGCTGTGACCCGCTCTGTCCCCGCTGTATTGACGCTGTTTCCCGGTGTGTCCTGCTGTGTCCGCGCTGTGTTCCCGGCTGTGTCCCATTGTGTACCCCTCTGTGTACCCCGCTGTGTCCCGCAGTATCCCCGGCTGTGACCCGCTGTGTCCAGCTGTGTCCCCCGCTGTGTCCCCACTGTGCCCCCGCTGTGTCCCGCTGTGTCCCGCTATGTAGCCCACTTTCTCCCGCTGTGCCCCTGCAGTGTCTCCGCTGTGTCCCACTGTGTCACACTGTGTCCCGTGTTGTCCTGCTTTGGCCCCCGCTGTGACCTCGCTGTGTTTCTCCCTGTGTCCCGCTGTGTACCCTTCTGTGTCCCCTGCTGTGTCCCGCTGTGTACCCCGCTGTGTCCAGCTGTGTCCTCGCTGTGTCCCCCTCTGTCTCCTGCTTTGTCCCACGCTGTGTCCCGCTGTGACCCACTGTGTCCTCGCTGTGTCCCCCGCTGTGTCCCGTTGTGTCCCCGCTGTGTCCACTGCTGTGTCCCCCTGTGTACCCCGCTGTGTCCCGCTATGTTCCCGCAGTGTCCCCGCTGTGTCCCGCTGTTTCCCACTGTGTCCCGTGGTGTCCCAGTTTGTCCCCCGCTGTGTCCCCCGGTGAGTCCCCGCTGTGTCCCACTGTGTCCCCCACGGTTCAGGCTGTGTCTTCTGCTGTGTCCCCGCTGTGTCCCGCTGTGTCCCGCTGTGTCCCCCACTGGTTCCCGGTGTGTCTACTGCTGTGTCCCCGGTGTGTCCCGCTGTGTCCCGCTGTGTCCTCGCTGTGTCCCACGCTGTGTTCCGCTGGGTCCTCGCTGTGTCCCAAGATGTGTCCCGTTGTGTCCCCAGCTGTGTCCCCGCTCTGTCCAGCTGTGTTTCTGCTGTGTCCCTGCTGTGTCCCCACTGTGTCCTGCTGTATACTGCTGTGTCCCCCGCTGAGTCCCGCTGTGTCCCCGCTGTGTCCCGCTGTGTCCCCCATGTGTCCCGCGCTGTGTCCCAGTGTGTCCCGCTGTGTCCCCCACTGTTTCCCCTGCTGTGTCCGGCTGTGTCCCCCGCTGTGTCCCGCTGTGTCCACTGCTGTGTCCCCGCTGTGTCCCACTTTTTCCCCGGCTATGTCCCGCTGTGTCCTCACTGTGTCCCCCGGCTGGTGTCCCAATGTGTCCT
>NW_012303614.1:0-3033 GCF_000151885.1 Dipodomys ordii
GGAAACATAGAGGGACACAGCGGGATACCGAGCGGGAAACAGCGGGGTCACAGAGTGGTACACAGCGGGACACAGCGGGAAACACAACGAGGTCACAGCGGGGGACAAAGCGGGACAACACGGGACACAGTGTGACACAGCGGGACACAGCGGGACACAGCGGGACACAGCGGTGGACACAGCGGGGGACAGAGAGGGGACACAGCGGGACACAGCGGGGACACAGCTGGACACAGCGGGGTACACAGAGGGACACAGCGGGCACACAGTGGGGACACAGCGGGACACAGCGGGACACAGCGGGGACTGAGCAGGACAGAGCATGACCCAGCGAGGACACATTGGGCCACAGCGAGGTACAGAGCTGGGGCCACAACGGGACACAGCGGGGGACACAGCGAGGACACAGCGGGACACAGCGGGACACAGCGGGACACTGCGGGAACATAGCGGGACACAGCGGGGTACACAGCGGGACACAGCGGGTCACAGCTGGGGACATAGCGGGGACACAGCGGGACACAGCGGGGGACACAGCGAGGACACAGCGGGACACAGCGGGACACAGCGGGACACTGCGGGAACATAGCGGGACACAGCGGGGTACACAGCGGGACACAGCGGGTCACAGCTGGGGACATAGCGGGGACACAGCGGGACACAGCGGCGACAAAGCAGTAGACACAGCGGGACACCGTGGCGGACATTGCGGGACACAGTGGGGGACACAGGGAAGACACAGCGGGACCCAGCAGGACCCAGCGTCGATACAGCGGGGACACAGTGGGACACAGTGAGGTACACAGCTGGGGACACAACGGGACACAGCAGGGAACATAGGGAGGACAAAGCGGGACCCAGCGGGACCCAGCGTCGTTACAGCTGAGACACAGCGGGACACAGCGGGGTGCACAGCTGGGGACACAACGGGACACTGCGGGGGACTAGCGAGGACAAAGCGGGACAGAGCGGTACACAGCGGGGACACTGCGGGAACATAGTGGGACACTGCGGGGTAGCGGGACAAGGCGGGACAGTGTGGGACAGAGCGTGGGACACAGCGAGACACAGCGGGGACAAAGCTGGACACAGTGGGGTACACAGAGGGACACAGCAAGGAACACAGCGGGGAAACAGCGTGATACAAAAGGATACAGCTGGATACAGCGGGGTACACAGCGGGACACAGCGGGCACACAGCGGGGACACAGCGGTACACAGCGGGACACAGTGGGGACAGAGCGGGACACAGTCGGACACAGCGGGACACAGCGGGGGACACAGCGGGACACAGCGGGGGACACAGCGAGGACACAGCGGGACACAGCGGGGGACACAGCAAGGACACAGCGGGACACAGCGGGGGGCACAGCGAGGACACAGCGGTGGACACATCGTGAGACACAGCGGGACACAGCGGGAAACACAGCGCGGACACAGCGGGAAACAGCGGGACACAGCGTCGAAACAGAGGGGACTCAGCGGGGGACACAGCGGGGGACAAAGTGGGACACCACGGGACACAGTGTGACACAGCAGGACACAGCGGGGACACTGCGGAGACACAGCAGGACAAAGCGGGGGACACAGCGGGACACAGCGGAACACAGCGCTGGACACAGCGGGGTACACCTGAGACAGAGATGGGCCACAGCGGGACACAGCGGTGACACAGCTGGACACTGCGGGGTACACAGCGGGACACAGCGGGCACACAGCTGGGGACACAGCGGGGACAAAGTGAGACACCACGGGACACAGCGAGGACACAGCGGGAAACAGCGGAACACAGCGGGGGACAAAGCGGGAAGAAGCGGGGGACATAGCGGTACACAGCGGCACACAGTGGGGGACACAGCGGGGGACAGCGGAGACAGAGATGGGCCACAGCGGGACACAGCGGTGACATAGCTGGACACAGCGGGGTACACAGCGGGACACAGCGGGCACACCGGGGACACAGCGGGACACAGCGAGACACAGCGGGGACACAGTGGGACACAGCGGGACAAAGCGGGGGACAGAGCGGGACACAGCTGGGGACACAGCGAGGACACAGCGGGATACAGCGGGGGACACAGCAGTATACAGCAGGACACAGCGGGGACACAGCAGGGACACAGCGGGGGACACAGCGGGACACAGCGGGACACAGCGGGGGACACAGCGGGACACAGAGGGAGACACAGTGGGGTACACAGCGGGACACAGCTTGGGACACAGCGGGGACACAGTGGGACACACCGGGGGACAGAGCGAGGACACAGCGGGATAGAGTGGGACACAGCGAGGACCCAGCGGAACACAGCGTGGGACACAGTGGCGGACACAGTGGGACACAGCGGGACACAGCGGGGGACACAGGGAGGACACAGCGGGACCCAGAGTCGATACAGCGGGGACACAGCGGGACACAGCGAGGTACACAACTGGCGACACAATGGGACACAGCGGGGAACACATGGAGGACATAGCGGGACCCAGCGGGACCCAGCGTCGTTACAGCGGGGACACAGGGGGACACAGCAGGGTGCATAGCTGGGGACACAACGGGACACTGCGGGGGACACAGAGAGTACCCAGCGGGACATAGCGGTACACAGCAGGGACACTGCGGGAACATAGTGGGACACAGCGGGGTACACAGTGGGACACAGCGGGACACAGCTAGGGACACAGCGGAGACAAAGCGGCAGACAGCGGGGGACACAGCGAGGACACAACGGGACACATCGGCGACACAGAGGGGACTCAGCGGGGCAAAGCGGGGGACACAGCGGGACACAGCGGGACACAGAGGGGGACACAGCGGGGGACAGCGGAGACAGAGAGGGGCCAAAGCAAGACACAGCGGTGACACAGCTGGGCACAACGGAGTACACAGCAGGACACAGCCGGGCACAAAGCGGGGACACAGCGGTACACAGCGGGACACAGCAGGGACCGAGCGAGACATAGCGTGACACAGCCGAGCACAGCAGGGGCACAGCGGGACACAGCGGGGGACCCAGCGAGGACACAGCGGGACACAGC
>NW_012303615.1:0-3033 GCF_000151885.1 Dipodomys ordii
AAACCAGCAACCTAGGTCCGGGGTTCGGATCCCGGGACTGCTACCAACAAATGGCAGGAGATCCTAAGAAACACATTCCAATAGACATCCATAGGAATAGAATGTTGTAAAAGTAACAATTACATTAGTATTTAGTGTATGATTATATTAAAATTATACACAATAATCATAGTACATTGACTAATTTTCAATAAATATTTCATTATGTATTTAACCATGATACCTAAATAAAGGAAGAGATAATTTATCGATAATTGATAGTAATATAGTATATATAATTTAATAATATACAGACATCTCCCTCTTGTTTTATGCATATATATGTATATATAAAACAATCTACATATCTAAGTCTACACTTGTCACTCCTGGGGTTCAGTGGTAGAATGCTCGCCTAGTATGTATGAAGCCCTGGGTTTGTTTCCACACTATCACATGCACAGAAAAGCCAGAAGTGGTGCTGTCACTCCAGCACCATAAATCAAGTTAGAACGTTCTGACTGTAACTATTGAAGGCTAGGACTTCAAATACCACATAACAGAGCAAGCTGAGGGTCTGAAGCTCATGGCTGCCATCTAACCTGACAGCCAAAGGTCAACCACTGCAAACCAACTCTATTTAGCCAGACGTTGCTGGCTCACCCCTAGCTGCTTGGGGGATGAGATCTGACACTGGTGGGTTGAAAACTCAGCCCTGGCAGAAGTCTGTGAGACTGTGAGCTGTGGCTCAAAGTGGTAGAGCTCTAGCCTTGAGGGAAAGGTCTTAGGACAGTACCCCCAACCTATGAGTGACATCCCCAAAGCTGACGACCCTCCCCCCCCCATTAACCACCCGTCTATATTGTTAGATGTGAACTTGTGTGGTTTGTGACGTGTTTCTGAAAGAATGGTGATACTGATGAAAGCACCTGAATTCTAATGACAGCTTGTGGGATACAGCTATGTGATGAGCCCTTCCTGGGATGCTGGGTGCTGAGTCCTTCACATGTTGCTGTATGCCGAGTCCTTCACAGGGTGCTATGCTATGAGCCCTTCACGGGGTGTATTCTTTCATCTGGTCCTTGTTAGAGCTCCACAAGTAAGATGATTGTGCTGATGAGAAAGTTGAAGCTCAGATATGTCCCCAAGGCAGGGCCAAATTTATGTATGTACTGAACTCTACTGACTTGTCTCCTGCAGACAATTGTTTTGGTTTAGTTTTCTCCATCATGAACATTCAACTTAGAGCCTAGGCACTGACTTTCCTCTTGGGCTCATGGCTAGTGCTCTACCTGTGAGCTAAGGACCCCTTTGCAGCAAAGTGTGTCTTTAGCTGAAGTCTGTCATCCTGCCTTCTCAGGAAGCTGAGGTTCTGGGTTCCAAACAATCCCAGACACAAAAGGTCCCACGAGAATATTATCTCCTATTCACCACTTAGAAACTTGAAGTGGAAGCTGGTCATCCTAGCTACTCAGGATCCTGAGAGCTGAGAATCACAGTCCAAAGCCAGGCTGGGAAGGAGATTCCTTGAGTTGCTTATCTCCAGTGAACCACCAGAAAGCCTGAAGGGGCACTGTAGCTCAAGTGGTAGAGTGCTAGACTTGAGCACCCAGTCCCAGACTTCAACTCCTCCAACTACAAGGAGAGAAAGAAAGAAACCTGAAGTGGAGTGCTGGGAATGTGTCTTAGGGGTAGAGTGCTTTGCATGTATGAAACCCTGGGTTTGAATCCTCAGTACTATATCCCTACAAAAAAAAAGCCTGAAGTGGTTCTGTGGCTCAAGTGGTAATGCACTATCCTTATACAGGAGAAACTCAGGTACAGAGCTGAGGTACTGAGTTCAAGTTCCAGGACTGGTGTTTGCACACACACACACACACACACAAAGGTACCGTAAGTAAAGTTGTGACACTAAATTGTAAAGAAAAGAGCTTCTGCTCTGAGCTCATGGTCAGCACTCTGGCCCTGTGTTCAACCCCAAAATATAAACACCCAGAGCCCAACTAAGAGAGGGCAAAGGTTTCAAAACCTGATTAGTTTCACCAGCACTAGATGACAGGAAGCATTGTGATTTTGCACAAGTGCTTAGATTTAGCAAGCATCTGGAAAACTAGGGAGGCACCTATGCCAATTAGGAATCTTTTCATTAGGTTCAGCTTGCTTGTTTTCTGCCAGAAAGACCCTTGAATTAATTGTAGCAGTTTGTTTCAACACTGGAACATAGTCTAACAAAGACAGGATGAGTGCAGGGAACTTGGACTGCCCAGAGAGGCAGCACAAATGAAGGATTCCTGTCAAAACAAAGCACTAGGGAGAGAGATAGCTTGGGGTACAAATAGGCCTTTTCCTCCTGGCCTTCAGAGTCTGCCCTCATCCTCATTCATTGCTCATCCTCAGTAATTGCTCCGGATGAATTGTTTGTTACACAGCTGTTCAATAGTGAGGCCTTTTGTCTGCCTGTTCCAACAATGACGCAGACTTCCTCCAGCAGCCTGGGGTGCACAGAAGCCCTCAGGCTACACTGGGAACAGTGTATGAAGCCCTGGGTTTGTTTCCACACTATCACATGCACAGAAAAGCCAGAAGTGGTGCTGTCACTCCAGCACCAAAAAATCAAGTTAGAACGTTCTGACTGTAACTATTGAAGGCTAGGACTTCAAATACCACATAACAGAGCAAGCCGAGGGTCTGAAGCTCATGGCTGCCATGCACTGTCTTGAAAGGACCCCAGTTAAACTCCCAGCACTGGCAAAAATACATCAAACCAACAAATATGGATGAGGAAAAAACCAGCAAGTATTACACAACCATTTTACCTTTGTTTCCTTTGCACTGTGACCACCATGGGTCTCAATGACTCAGCTTGAAAATTGTATGTGACCTTGCATGGCCAAAGGCTCACAGATTGTTGGTAAAGCCTAAGCCCCACCCAGATACCTTTGCCGTGAGTTCTATCCTCGGACTGCCACCTACACACAGCTGAAGATCCTAGGAAACTCGTCCCTATCCATAGGAACATTAATAGAATATTTGACATGTACAAATTGAATTACT
>NW_012303616.1:0-1137 GCF_000151885.1 Dipodomys ordii
TATCTATCTATCATCTATCTATCGATCCATCCATCTATCATCTATCCATCCATCTATCATCCATCTATCATCTATCTATCATCTATCATCCATCTATCATCTATCTATCATCTATCTATCTATCATCTATCTATCTATCACCTATCTATCTATCCATCCATCTATCATCCATCTATCATCCATCTATCATCTATCTATCATCTATCTATCTATCACCTATCTATCTATCCATCCATCTATCATCCATCTATCATCTATCTATCATCTATCTATCTATCATCTATCTATCTATCACCTATCTATCTATCCATCCATCTATCATCCATCTATCATCTATCTATCATCTATCTATCATCTATCTATCTATCACCTATCTATCTATCCATCCATCTATCATCCATCTATCATCTATCTATCATCTATCTATCTATCATCTATCTATCTATCACCTATCTATCTATCCATCCATCTATCATCCATCTATCATCTATCCATCCATCTATCATCTATCCATCCATCTATCATCCATCTATCATCTATCTATCATCTATCATCCATCTATCATCTATCTATCATCTATCTATCTATCATCTATCTATCTATCACCTATCTATCTATCCATCCATCTATCATCCATCTATCATCTATCTATCATCTATCTATCTATCATCTATCTATCTATCACCTATCTATCTATCCATCCATCTATCATCCATCTATCATCTATCTATCTATCATCCATCTATCATCTATCTATCTATCATCTATCTATCATCTATCTATCTATCATCTATCTATCTATCACCTATCTATCTATCCATCCATCTATCATCCATCTATCATCTATCTATCATCTATCTATCTATCATCTATCTATCTATCACCTATCTATCTATCCATCCATCTATCATCCATCTATCATCCATCTATCATCTATCTATCATCTATCTATCTATCATCTATCTATCTATCATCTATCTATCTATCCATCCATCTATCATCTATCCATCCATCTATCATCCATCTATCATCTATCTATCATCTATCATCCATCTATCATCTATCTATCATCTATCTATCTATCATCTATCTATCTATCACCTATCTATCTATCCATCCATCTATCATCCATCTATC
>NW_012303617.1:0-3032 GCF_000151885.1 Dipodomys ordii
ACAGCGAGGACCCAGCGGAACACAGCGTGGGACACAGCGAGGACACAGCGGGACACAGCGGGACACAGCGGGGACAGAGCAGAAGACACAGCCTGAACCGTGGGGGACACAGCGGGGCACAGCGGGGACTCACCGGGGGACACAGCGGGGGACACCAGGGGACACAGTGGGAAACAGCGGGACACAGCGGGGACACTGCGGGAACATAGCGGGACACAGCGGGGTACACAGCATGACACAGCAGTGGACACAGCGGGGACACAAAGGGACACAGCGGGGAACACAGCGAGGACACAGTAGGTCACAGCGGGACACAGCGTGTGACAAAGCAGGAGACAGCGGGGGACACAGCGAGGACACAGCTGGACACAGCGGTGTACACAGCGGGACACAGCGGGAGACACAGAAGTGTACACAGCGGGACACAGAGAGAAACACAGCGAGGTCACAGAGGGGGCCAAAGCAGGACAACACGGGACACAGTGTTACACAGTGGGACACAGCGGGTCACAGCCGTGGATACTGCGGGACACAGCGGGGGACACAGAGGGGTACATAACGGGACACAGCCGGGAACACAGCGCGGACACAGCAGGACACACCGGGACACAGCGTCAATACAGCGGGGACAGAGCGGGTCACAGCAGGGACACAGCGGGACACAGCGGGGGACACAGCGGGACACAGCGGGACACAGTGGGGACACAGCGGGACACAGCGGGACACAGCGGGGGACACAGCGGAACACAGCTTGGGACACAGCGAGGACAAAGTGGGACACAGCGGAACACAGTGGGGACACAGCAGGGACACAGCAGGGACACAGCGGGGGACACAGCGGGGTACACAGCGGGACACAACGGGGAACACAGCGAGGACACAGCGGGACCCAGCAGGACACAGCGTCGATACAGCGGAGACACAGCGGGACACAGCGGGGTACACAGCTGGGGACACAACGGGACACAGCAGTGGACACAGCGAGGACACAGCGGGACACAGCGGGTACACTGCGGGAACATAGCGGGACACAGCGGGGTACAGAGCGGTACACAGCGGGGTCACAGAGTGGTACACAGCGGGACACAGCGGGAAACACAACGAGGTCACAGCGGGGGACAAAGCGGGACAACACGGGACACAGTGTGACACAGCAGGACACAGCGGGACACAGTGGGACACAGCGGGGGACACAGGGAGGACAGCAGAGGACAGAGAGGTGACACAGCGGGACACAGCGGGGACACCGCTGGACACAGCAGGGTACACAGAGGGACACAGCGGGCACACAGTGGGGACACAGCGGGACACAGCGGGGACAGAGCAGGACAGAGCCTGACACAGCGAGGACACATTGGGCCACAGCGGGACACAGAGGAACTCAGCGGGAGACACAGCAGTACACAGCAGGACACAGTGTGACACAGCGGGGAGACAGCAGGGACACAGTGGGGGACACAGCGGGACACAGCAGGTCACAGCGGGGGACACAGCGGGACACAGCAGGGGACACAGAGGGGTTCACAGCGGGACACAGCGGGGAACACAGCGCGGACACAGCGGGACAGAGCGGGACAAAGCTTCGATACAGCGGGCACAGTGAGGGTCACAGCAAGGACACAACGGGACACAGCGGGACACAGTGGGGGACACAGGGGGAAACAGCGGGAACACAGCGGGACACAGCAGTGGACACAGCGGGACACAGCGTGGGACACAGCAAGGACACAGCGGGACACAACGGGACACAGCGGGACACAGCGGGGACACAGCGGGACACAACGGGACACAGCGGGGGACACAGCGAGGACACAGCGGGTCACAGCGGGACACAGCGTGGGACAAAGCAGGAGACAGCGGGGGACACAGCGAGGACACAGCTGGACACAGCGGGGTACACAGCGGGACACAGCGGAGGACACAGAAGGGTACACAGCGGGACACAGAGAGAAACACAGCGAGGTCACAGCGGGGGCCAAAGCAGGACAACACGGGACACAGTGTGACACAGTGGGATACAGCGGGGACACTGCAGGGGCACAGCGGGGCAAAACGGGTGACACAGCGGGACACAGTGGGACACAGCGGGGGAAACAGCGAGGGACAGCTGGGGACAGAGAGGGGACACAGTGGGACACCGGGGGCACACATTGGGGACACAGCGGGGGACACAGCGGAACACAGCGGGTCACAGCCGGGGACACTGCGGGACACAGCGGGGGACACAGAGGGGTACACAGCGGGACACAGCGCGGACACAGTGGGACACACCGGGACACAGCGTCAATACAGCGGGGACAGAGCGGGTCACAGCAGGGACACAGCGGGACACAGCGGGGGACACAGTGGGACACAGCAGGGACACAGCGGGACACAGCGGGACACAGGGGGGACACAGCGGAACACAGTGGGGACACACCAGGGACACAGCAGGGCCACAGCGGCGGACACAGCGGGGGACTCAGCGGGACACAGCGGGGAACACAGCTGGGGACACAACGGGACACAGCAGTGGACACAGCAAGGACACAGCGGGACACAACGGGGACACTGCGGGAACATAGAGGGACACAGCGGGATACCGAGCGGGACACAGCGGGGTCACAGAGTGGTACACAACGGGACACACCGAAAAAAACAATGAGGTCACAGCGGGGGACAAAGCGGGACAACACGGGACACAGTGTGACACAGCGGGACACAGCGGGACACAGCGGGGGACAAAGCGCGGGACAACAGGGGACAGGGGACACAGCGGGACACAGCGGGGACACAGCTGGACACAGCGGGGTACACAGAGGGACACAGCGGGCACACAGTGGGGACACAGCAGGACACAGCGGGACACAGCGGGGACGGAGCATGACAGAGCATGACACAGCGAGGACACATTGGGACACAGCGGGGACACAGCGGAACTCAGCGGGAGACAAAGCAGTACACAGCGGGAAACAGTGGGACACACCGGGGAGACAGCAGGGACACAGTGGGAGACACAGCGGGACACAGCGGGTCACAGCGGGGAACACAGC
>NW_012303618.1:0-3032 GCF_000151885.1 Dipodomys ordii
GCTCTGCTCTCTCATCCTCTGTTCGTTGCTCTGTTCCTCTGCTCTCTCTTTGTTCTCTGATTCTACTCTGCTTCTCCTCTTCTCCTCTTCTGCTTCTGCCTCTGCTTCTTTGCTTATTCTTTTTCTCTGCTCTGCTTCTCTTGCTTCTGCTCTCTGCTTCTACTGCTTCTCCTTATGCTTCTCCTTCTGTTTCTTCTTCTTCTACTACTACTTCTCTCTCTCTTCTTCTTCTTCTTCTTCTTCTTCTTCTTCTTCTTCTTCTTCTTCTTCATCTTCTTCTTCTACTTCTTCTTCTTCTTCGTCTTCTTCTTCTTCTTCTTCTTCGTCTTCTTCTTCTTCTTCTTCTTCTTCTTCATCTTCTTCTTCTACTTCTTCTTCTTCGACTTCTTCTTCTTCTTCTTCTTCTTCTTCTTCTTCTTCTTCTTCTTCTTCTTCTTCTTCTTCTTCTTCTTCTTCTTCTTCTTCTTCTTCTCTTTCGTCTGCTTCTGCTTTTCCTGCTTTTTCTGCTTCTACTGCTTCTCTTTCTGCTTCTCATTCTGCTTCTCCTTCTGCTTCTCCTATTGCTTCTGCTGCCCTTCCTTCTCCTTCTTCTTCTCCTACTTCTGCTTCTCCTTCTGCTTTTGCTTCTTCTGCTTCCTCTGCTTCTCCTTCTGCATCTTCTTCTGCTTCTGCTTCTCCTTCTGCTGCTTCTTCTGCTTCTACTTCTCCTTCTTCTGCTTCTCCTTCTGATTCTCCTTCTGCTTCTCCTTCTGCTGCTCCTTCTGCTTCTCGTTCTGCTTCTGATTTTCCTTCTGCTCTTCCTACTCCTAATCCTTCTCTTTCTCCTTCTCCTTCTTCTTCTTCTGCTTCTCGTTCTGCTTCTGCTTCTTCTTCTTCTGCTTGTTCTGTTTCTTCTGCTTCAGGTCCTGCTTCTGCTTCTTCGGCTTCTTCTGTTTCTTCTGCTTCAGGTCCTGCTTCTGCTTCTTCGGCTTCTTCTGTTTCTTCTGCTACTGCTTCTCCTGCTAATGCTTCTTCTGCTTCTCTTTCTGCTTCTCCTTTTGCTTCTGCTTCTCCTTCTGCTCCTTCTCCTTCTTCTGTTTCTTCTTCATCTTCTTCTGCTTCTCCCGCTTCTGCTTCTTCTGCTTCTCCTTCGTTTCCTCTGTTTCTGCTTCTCCTTCTCCTTCTTCTGCTTCTCTTTCTGCTTCTGCTTCTTCTGATTCTCCAACTAATCCTTCTTCTTCTCCTTCTGTTTCTGCTTCTCTTTCTGTTTCTGCAACTCCTTCTGCTTCACCTTCTGCTGCTCCTTCTCCTTCTTCTGTTTCTCCCTCTGCTTCTGCTTCTGCTTCTTATGCTTCTTCTTTTTCTTCTGATTCTGCTTCTCCTGCTTCTGCTTCTTATGCTTCTACTGCTTCTTCTGTTCTGTTTCTTCTGCTTCTACTTCTCTTTCTGCTTCTGCTTCTCCTGCTTGTTTTTCTGCTTCTTCTCCTGCTTCTCCTTCTGCTGCTTCTTCTACTTCTCCTTCTGCTTCTCTTTTTGCTTCTCCTTCTGCTTCTGCTTCTTCTGTTTCTCCTGCCTGAATTTCTGGTTCTACTTCTTCTGCTGCTTCTCTTTCTGCTTCTGCTTCTACTTCTGCTTCTGTTTCTGCTTCTTCTGCTTCTACTCTTTCGGCTTCTCCTGCTTCTGCTTATTGTGCTTCTCCTGTTTCTTTTTCTGCTTCTCATTCCTCTACTGCTTCTCCTTCTGCTTCTGCTTATCCTCCTTCTCCTACTTCTGCTTCTCCTTCAGCTTCTGCTTCTTCTGCTTCTCCTGCTTCTCCTTCTACATCTCCTTCTGCTTGTGCTTGTCCTTATGGTTCTTCTTCTGCCTCTGCTTCTCCTTCTCCTTCTTTTGCTTCTCCTTTTACTTCTGCTTCTTCTGCTTTTCCTGCTTCTCCTTCTGCTTCTGCTTCTTCTGCTTCTCCTACTTCTCCTTCTGCATCTTCTTCTGCTTCTGCTTCTCCTTCTCCTTCTTCTGCTTCTCCTTCTGATTCTCCTTGTGCTTCTTCTTCTTCTGCTTTACCTGCTTCTCTTTCTGCTTCTCCTTCTGCTTCTCCTTCTGTTTCTCCTTCTCCTTCTGGTTCTTCTGCTTTTCCTTCGGCTTCTCCTTCTGCTTCTCCTACAACGGCTACTGCTTCTATTCTTCTGTTTCTTCTGCTTCTCCTTCTGCTTTTGATTCTCTTTCTGCTTCTGCTTCTCCTTCAGCTTCTCATTCTGCTTCTCCCAGATTCTGCTTCTTCTGCTTCTCCTGCTTCTCCTTCTGCTTCAGGTTCTGCTTCTGCTTCTTCGGATTCTTATGCTTCTGCTTCTCCTGCTTCTGCTTCTTTTGCTTCCCCACCTTCTCTTTCTGCTTCTCCTTCTGTTTCTGCTTCTCCTTCTACTTCTGCTTCTTGTCCTTCTCCTGTTTCTTCTGCTTCTGCTTCTCCTGTTTCTGCATCTCCTGCTTCTCCTTCTGCTGCTCTTTCTGCTTCTGCTGCTGCTTTTCCTTCTCCTGCTCCTTCTTCTGCTTCTCTTTCTGCTTCTCCTTCTGTTTCTCCTTCTCCTTCTCGTTCTTCTGCTTTTCCTTCTGCTTCTCCTTCTGCTTCTCCAGATTCTGCTTCTTCTGCTTCTACTGCATCTCCTTCTGCTTCAGGTTCTGCTTCTGCTTCTTCGGCTTCTTCTGCTTCTGCTTCTCCTGCTTCTGCTTCTTCTCCTTCTTCTGTTTTTTCTGTTTCTGCTTCTCCTGCTTCTGCTTCTCCTGCTTCTCGTTCTGCTTCTTTTTCTGCTTCTCCTTCTCCTTCTTCTGCTTCTCCTTCTGCTTCTGCTTTTCCTTCTGCTTCTGCTTCAATTTCTCCTTCTGATTCTCATTCTGCTTATGCGTCTTCTGTTTCTTCTGCTTCTTCTGCTTCTCCTGCTTCTCGTGCTGCTTCTCCTTCTGCGTCTCTTTCTGCTTCTGCTTATCCTTTTGCTTCTCCTACTCCTAATCCTTCTAAATTCGCCTTCTCCGTCTTCTTCTTCTGCTTCTCCTGCTGCTTCTGC
>NW_012303619.1:0-3032 GCF_000151885.1 Dipodomys ordii
CCCGCTGTGTCCTGCTGTGTACCACGCTGTGTCCCGCTGTGTCCCCCACTGTGTCACGCTGTGTCTCCGATTGTGTCCAGCTGTGTCCCCCGCTGTGTCCCGCTGTGTCCCCCTGCTGTGTCCCCCGCTGTGTCCGGCTGTGTCCCCCCGCTGTGTCCCGCTGTGGCCAATGCTGTGTCCCCAGCTGTGTCCCCCAATGTGTCGCCGCTGTGTCCCGCCCAGGTCCCACTGTGTCCCCTGCTTGGTCCCCGCTGTGTCCCGCTGTGTCCCGCTGTGTCCTCGCTGTATCCCCCGCTCTGTCCCCTGTATCCTCGCTGTGTCCCTCGCTGTGTCCCGCTGTGTCACCCGCATTGTCCCGCTCTGTGCCCGCAGTGTCCCCGTTTTGTCCGGCTGTGTCCCACTGTGTCCCGTGGTGTCCGGCTTTGTCCCCCGCTGTGTCCCCCGCTGAGTCCCCTTTGTGTCCCCTGCTGTGTCCCGCTGTGTCCCCCGCTGTGTCCCGCTGGGTCCTCGCTGGGTCCCCACTGTGTCCCATTGTGTTCCGCTGTGTCCCCTTTGTCCTCGCTGTGTCTAACGCAGTGTCCCGCTGTGTCTTCGCTGTGTACGCCGCTGTGTCCCGCTGTGTCCCCCACTGTGTCCCCAGCTGTGTCCCACTGTGTCACAACTGTGTCCCGCGGGGTCCCACTGTGTCCCCTGCATGGTCCCTGCTGTGTCCCGCTGTGTACCGCTGTGTACCGCTGTGTCCTCGCTGTATCCCCCGCTCTGTCCCGCTGTGTCCTCGCTGTGTCCCCCGCTGTGTCCCGCTGTGTCCCGCTGTGTCCCGCTCTGTCCCCGCTGTGTCCCGCTCTGTCCCGCTGTGTCCCCGCTGTGTCCCGCTGTGTCCCTGCTGTGTCCCCCACTGTGACCCCCTGTGTCCCCCGCTGTGTCCCCACTGTGTCCCCGCTGTGTCCTGCTGGGTCCCACTGTGTCCCCTGCTGGGTCCCCGCTGGGTCCCCGCTGTTTCCCCCTGTGTCCCCCTCTCTGTACCCCGCTGTGTCCGGCTGTGTCCCCCGCTGTGTCCCGCTGTGTCTTGCTGTATCCCCCGCTTTTTCCCGCTGTTTCCCCAGTGTGTTACTGCTGTGTCCCACTGTGTCTCGTGTTGTCCCGCTGTGTCCCTGTTGTGTCCCGCTGTGTCCTTGCTGTGTCCCCCGCTGTGTCCCGCTTTGTCCCCCCTGTGTCCGCCGCTGTGTCCTGCAGTATCCCCAGCTGTGTCCCGCTGTGTCCCCAGCTGTGTCCCCGCTTTATCCCCCTGTGTTCCGCTGTGTCCCCCTTTGTCCTCGCTGTGTATTCTGCACTGTCCCGCTGTGTCCTCGCTGTGTCCCCCGCTGTGTCCCGCTCTGTCCCTCGCTGTGTCCCGCTGTGTCACGCTGTGTCCCTCTCTGTCCCCGCTGTGTCCCGCTGTGTCCCCGGCTGTGTCCGACTGTGTCACGCTGTGTCCCCCGCTGTGTCCTGCTCTTTCCTCACTGTGTTCCCTGTTGTGTCCCGCTGTGTCTCCCGCTGTGTCCCCCGCTGTGTCCTCGCTGTGTCCCCGCTGTGTCCTGCTCTTTCCTCACTGTGTCCCCTGCTGTTTCCCGCTGTGTCTCCTGCTGTGTCCCCCACTGTGTCCTCGCTGTGTCCCCTGCTGTCTTCCGCTTTGTCCCACGCTGTGTCCCGCTGTGTCTACCGCTGTGTCCCCCGCTGTGTCCTCGCTGTGTCCCCCGCTGTCTTCTGCTTTGTCCCACGCTGTGTCCCGTTGTGTCCCCCGCTGTGTACCCCGCTGTGTCCTGCTGTGTACCACGCTGTGTCCCGCTGTGTCTCCCGCTGTGTCCCGCTGTGTCTCCCGCTGTGTCCAGCTGTGTCCCCCGCTGTGTCCCGCTATGTCCCCTACTGTGTCCCCCGCTGTGTCCGACTATGTCCCCCGCTGTGTCCCGCTGTGACCAATGCTGTGTCCCCGATGTGCCCGGATGTGTCCGCGATGTGTCCCGCTGTGTCCCCGCTGTGTCCCCCCTGTGTCCCCACTGTGTCTCTCTGTGTATCCCACTGTGTCCAGCTGTGTCCCCGCTGTGTACCGCTGTGTCCCCCACTGTGTCCCGCTGTGTCCCCGTTGTTTCCTGCTGTGTCCGGCTGTGTCCCCTGCAGTGTCCCTGCTGTGTCTCGCTGTGTCCCCCTCTGTGTCCCCCATGTGTCCCCGCTGTGTCCCGTTGTGTCCCCCGCATTCCGTTGTGACCCCAGCTGTATACCCCGCTGTGTCCCGCTATGTCCCCGTTGCATCGACGCTGTGTCCCGCTGGTCCCGTTGTGTCCTTGCTGTGTTCCCCGCTGTGTCCTGCTGTGTACCCCTCTGTGTCCCCCGCTGTGTCCCGCTTTGTCCCCCACTGTGTCCTCCTGTGTCCCGCTGTGTCCCCGCTTTGTCCGGCTGTGTCACGCTGTGTACTGCTGTGTCCCCTGCTGAGTCCCGCTGTGTCACCCCTGTGTCCCAATGTGTCCTCGCTGTGTCCCCCGCTGTGTCCCGCTGTGTCCCCCCTGTGTCCCATGTGTGTCCCGCTGTGTCCCGCTGTGTCCCCCGCTGTGTCCCCCTATGTGTCCCGCTGTGTCCCCCGCTGTGTCCCGCTGTGTCCACTGCTGTGTCCCCACTGTGTCCCGCTGTGTTCCCCGCTGTTCCCCGCTGTGTCCCGCTGTGTCCTCGCTGTGTCCCCCATTTTGTCCCGATGTGTCCCCCGCTGTGTGCTCGCCTTGTCCCGCTGTGTACCCCACTGTGTCCAGCTCTGTCCCCACTGTGTCCCGCTGTGTCCCCTATCTGTCCCCCGCTTTGTCCCCTGCTTTGTCCCGCTGTGTCCCGCTGTGTCCCCCGCTTTGTCTCGCTGTGTCCCCGCAGTTTCCCCTCTGTGTTCCGTTGTGTCACACTGTGTCCCGTGGTGTCCTGCTTTGTCCTCCTCTGTGTCCCCCGCTGAGTACCCTCTGTGTACCCCGCTGTGTCCCGCTGTGACCTCGATGTGTCCCCCGCTGTCTCCCGCTTGA
>NW_012303620.1:0-3032 GCF_000151885.1 Dipodomys ordii
CTGGGTCCCGCTGGGTCCCCCGCTTTGTCCCGCTGTGTCCCCGCAGTGTCCCCGCTGTGTCCCGCTGTGTCCCACTGTGTCCTGTGGTGTCCCGCTTTGTCCCCCGCTATGTCCCCAGCTGAGTGCCCTCTGTGTCCCCGCTGTGTCCCGCTGTGTCCCACGCTGTGTCCCGCTGTGTTCCCCGCTGTGTCCTGCTGTGTCCCGCTGGGTCCCGCTGGGTCCCGCTGTGTCCCCGCTGTGTCCCCGCTGTGTCCCGCTGTGTCCCCCGCTGTGTCCCGCTGTGTCCCCGCAGGTTCACCGCTGTTTCACGCTGTGTCCCGCTGTGTTCCGTGGTGTCCCGCTTTGTCCCCCGCTGTGGCCCCCCCTGAGCCACCTTTGTGTCCCCGCTGTGTTCCGCTGTGTCCTTGCTGTGTCCGCCTCTGTCTCCCGCTCTGGCCACCGCTGTGTCTCAAGCTTTGTCCCCGCTGGGTCCCACTGTGTCCCGCTCTGGTCCCCACTGTGTCCCCCGCTGAGTCCTCTATGTGTCGCCGCTGTGTCCCGCTGTGTCCTGGCTGTGTCCCCTCGCTTTCTCCTGCTTTGTCCCACGCTGTTTCCCGCTGTGTCCCGCTGTGTCCTCGCTGTGTCCCCCGCTGTGTCCTGCTGTGTTCCCGCTGTGTCCCAAGCTGTATCCCGCTGTGTGCCCCGCTGTGTCCTGCTGGGTCCCGCTGTGTCCCCGCTGTGTCCCCGCTGTGTCCTCGCTGTGTTCCCCGCTGTGTCCCGCTGTGTCCCCCGCTGTGTCCCGCTGTGTCTACTGCTGTGTTCCCACTGTGTCCCTCTGTGTCTCGCTGTGTCCCGCTGTGTCCTCGCTGTTTCCCACGCTGTGTTCTGCTGTGTCCTCGCTGTGTCCCCTGCTGTGTCCCGTTGTGTACCCAGCTGTGTACCCCGCTGTGTCCCGCTGTGTCCCCGCTGTATCGACGCTGTGTCCCGCTTGGTCCCGCTGTGTCCTCGCTGTGTTCCCCGCAGTGTCCCGCCGTTTACTCCTCTGTGTCCCCCGCTGTGTCCCGCTGTGTCCCGCTGTATCCGCCGCTGTGACCCGCTGTGTCCCGCTGTGTCCCCCGCTGTGTCCTCACTGTGTGCCCTCTGTGTCCCGCTGTGTACCCCGCTGTGTCCAGCAGTGTCCCCGCTGTGTCCCGCTTTGTCCCCTCTCTGTCCCCTGCTGTCCCCCGCTGTGTCCCCTGCTGTGTTCCCACTGTGTCCCGCTGTGTCCCGTGTTGTCCTGCTTTGGCCCCCGCTGTGACCTCGCTGTGTTTCTCGCTGTGTCCCGCCGTGTACCCTTCTGTGTCTCCCGCTGTGTCCCGCTGTGTACCCTGCTGTGTCCAGCTGTGTCCTCGCTGTGTCCCCCGCTGTCTCCTGCTTTGTCCCTTGCTGTGTCCCGCTGTGACCCGCTGTGTCCTCGCTGTGTCCCCCACGGTGTCCCGCTGTGTCCCCGCTGTGTCCACTGCTGTGTCCCGCTGTGTACCCCGCTGTGTCCCGCTATGTTCGTGCAGTGTCCCCGCTGTGTCCCGCTGTGTCCCACTGTGTCCCGTGGTGTCCCAGTTTGTCCCCCGCTGTGTCCCCTGGTGAGTCCCCGCTGTGTCCCGCTGTGTCCCCCACTGGTTCCCGCTGTGTCTACTGCTGTGTCCCCGCTGTGTCCCACTGTGTCCCGCTGTGTTCTCATTGTGTCCCACGCTGTGTTCTGCTGGGTCCTCGCTGTGTCCCAAGATGTGTCCCATTGTGTCCCCAGCTGTGTCCCCGCTCTGTCCAGCTGTGTTTCCGCTGTGTCCCTGCTGTGTCCCCACTGTGTCCTGCTGTATACTGCTGTGTCCCCCGCTGAGTCCCGCTGTGTCCCCGCTGTGTCCCGCTGTGTCCCCCATGTGTCCCGCGCTGTGTCCCACTGTGTCCCGCTGTGTCCCCCAATGTTTCCCCTGCTGTGTCCGGCTGTGTCCCCCGCTGTGTTCCGCTGTGTCCACTGCTGTGTCCCCGCTGTGTCCCACTTTTTCCCCGGCTGTGTCCCGCTGTGTCCTCACTGTGTCCCCCGCTGTGTCCCAATGTGTCCTCTCTGTGTCCCCTGCTGTGTCCCACTGTGTCCCCCGCTTTGTCCCGCTGTGTCCAACTGTGTCCCCACTGTGTCCCGCTGTGTCCTTCTGTGTCCCCGGTGTGCCCGCTGTGTCCCGCTGTGTACCCCGCTGTGTCCAACTGTGTCCCGCTCTGTCCTGCTGTGGCCCTTCTCTGTCTACGCTGTCCCCCGCTGTGTCCCCCACTGTGTCCCGCTGTGTCCCGCTGTGTCCCCCACTTTATCCTGCTGTGTCCCCGCAGTGTCCCCGCTGTGTCCCGCTGTGTCACACAGTGTCCCGTGGTGTCCCACTTTGTCCCCCGCTGTGTCCCCCGCTGTGTCCCCCGCTATGTCCTCGCTGGGTCCCCCGCTGTGTCCCGCTGTGTCCCCCGCTGTGTCCCGCTGTGTCCGACTGTGTCCCGCTCTGTCCCCGCTGTGTCCTGCTGTGTCCCGCTGTGTCCCCTCTGCGTGCCCGCTGTGTCCCGCTGTGTACCCCGCTGTGTCCAGCTGTGTCACCGCTGTGTCCCGCTGTGGCCGTTCTCTGTCTCCGCTGTGTCCCGCTGTGTCCCCTGCTTTGTCCCGCTGTGTCCCCCTCTGTGTCCCCCGCTTTGTCCTGCTGTGTCCCCGCAGTGTCCCGCTGTGTCCCACTGTGTCACACTGTGTCCCGTGGTGTCCCCGCTGTGTCCCGCTGTGTCCCGCTGTTTCCCCCGCTGTGTCCCCCGCTATGTCATGCTGTGTCCCCCACTGTGTCCCGCTCTGTCCTTGCTGTGTCCCCCGCTGTGTCCCCCGCTGAGTCCCCGCTGTGTCACCGCTGTGTCCCGCTGTTTCGTCGCTGTGTCCCCTGCTGTCTCCGTCTCTGTCCCCTGCTGTGTCTCATGCTTTGTCCCTGCTGTGTCCCACTGTGTCCCACTGAGTCCGGCTGTGCCCCCACTGTGTCCTGTTGTGTCCACAGCTATGTTGA
>NW_012303621.1:0-3032 GCF_000151885.1 Dipodomys ordii
TCTTCGGCTTCTACTGTTCTCTTTCTGCTTCTCATTCTGCGTCTGCTTCTCGTCTGCTTCTCGTATTGCATCTGCTGCACTTCCGTTCTCCATCTCGTTCTCCTACATTCTGCTTCTCCTTCTGCATCTGCTTCGTCTGCTTCTCCTGCTTCTCGTTCTGCATCTTTTTCTGCTTCTGCTTGTCCTTCTGCTGCTTCTTCTGTTTCTGCTACTCCTTCTTCTGATTCTCCTTCTGATTCTCCTTCTACTTCTCTTTCTGCTGTTCCTTCTCCTTCTTCTGCTTCTCCCTCTGATTCTTCTTCTTATGCTTATTCTTTTTCTACTGCTTCTGCTTCTCCTGCTTCTGCTTCTTCTGCTTCTACTTCTTCTCCTTATGCTTCTCCTTCTCCTTCTTCTTCTTCTTCTTCTTCTTCTTCTTCTTCTTCTTCTTCTTCTTCTTCTTCTTCTTCTTCTTCTTCTTCTTCTTCTTCTTCTTCTTCTTCTTCTTCTTCTTCTTCCCTTTCTTCCGCTTCTTCTTTTCCTGTTTCTTCTGCTTCTACTGCTTCTCTTTTTGCTTCTCCTTCTGCTTCGGCTTCTCCTTCTGCTTCTCCTCTTGCTTCTGCGGCTCTTCCTTCTCCTTCTCCTACTTCTACTTCTCCTTCTGCTTCTGCTTCTTCTGCTTCTCCTGCTTCTCCTTCTGCATCTTCTTCTGCTTCTGCTTTTCCTTCTGCATCTTCTTCTGCTTCTCCTTCTGCTTCTTCTGCTTCTCCTTCTGCTTCTGCTTCTCCTTTTCCTTCTCCTTCTCATTCTTCTGCTTTTCCTTCTGCTTCTCCTTCTGCTTCTGCTGCAACTGCTACTGCTTCTGCTTCTTCTGTTTCTTCTGCTTCTCCTTCTGCTTTTGTTTCTCTTTCCGCTTCTGCTTCTCCTTCACCTTCTCATTCTGCTTCTCCAGATTCTGCTTCTTCTGCTTATCCTGCTTCTCCTTCTGCTTCAGGTTCTGCTTCTGCTTCTTCGGATTATTATGCTTCTGCTTCTCTTTCTGCTTCTGCTTCTCATTCTGCTTCTCCAGATTCTGCTTCTTCTGCTTCTCCTGCTTCTCCTCCTGCTTCAGGTTCTGCTTCTGCTTCTTCGGATTCTTATGCTTCTGCTTTTCCTGCTTCTGCTTCTTCTGCTTCCCCTCCTTCTCTTTCTGCTTCTCCTACTGTTTCTGCTTCTCCTTCTGTTTCTGCTTCTTCTCCTTCTTCTGATTCTTCTGCTTCTGCTTCTCCTGCTTCTGCTTCTCCTGCTTCTCGTTCTGATTCTCTTTCTGCTTCTCCTTCTCCTTCTCCTTCTTCTGCTTCTCCTTCTGCTTGTACTTCTCCTACTGCTTCTGATTCTGCTTCTGCTTCTTCGACTTCTCCTTTTTCTTCTGCTTCTGCTTCTTCTGCTTCTACTGCTTCTCTTTCTGCTTCTCATTCTGCTTCTGCTTCTCCTTCTGCTTCTCCTATTGCTTCTGCGGCTCTTCCTTCTCCTTCTCCTACTTCTACTTCTCCTTCTGCTTCTGCTTCTTCTGCTTCTCCTGCTTCTCCTTCATCTTCAGGTTCTGCTTCTGCTTCTTCGGATTCTTATGCTTCTGCTTCTCCTGCTTCTGCTTCTCCTGCTTCTCCTACTTCTCGTGCTGCTTCTCCTTCTGCGTCTCTTTCTGCTTCTGCTTATCCTTTTGCTTCTCCTACTCCTAATCCTTCTCTTTCGCCTTCTCCGTCTTCTTCTTCTGCTTCTCCTGCTGCTTCTGCTTCTGCTTATTCTACTATTTCTGTTTCTTCTGCTTCTGCTTCAGATTGTGCCTCTTCTGTTTCTCCTGCTTCAGATTCTGCTTCTGCTTCTTCGGCTTCTCCTGTTTCTTCTGCTTCTGCTTCTCCTGCTTCTTCTGCTAATCCTGCTTCTCTTTCTTCTTCTCCTCTGCCTGTGCTTCTCCTTCTGCTTCTGCTTCTGCTCTTCTCTTTCTTCTGTTTCTTTTGCTTCTGTTTCTTCTTCTTCTTCTTCTTCTTCTGTTTCCTCTGATTCTACTTCTGCTTCTCCTTCTTCTCCTCTTTCTGCTTCTACTTCTGCTTCTTCTGATTCTCCTGCTTCTCCTTCTTGTTCTCCTTCTGTTTCTGCTTCTCTTTCTGCTTCTGCTTCTCCTCTGCTGCTCCTTCTCCTTCTCCTTCTTCTGCTTCTCCCACTGCTTCTGCTTCTGCTTCTTTTGCTTTTTCTTTTTCTTTTGCTTCTGCTTCTCCTGCTTCTGCTTCTTCTGCTTCTACTGCTTCTCCTTATGCTTCTCCTTATGCTTCATCTTCTTCTCCTTCTTCTCCTTCTTCATCTTCTTCTTCTTCTTCTTCTTCTTCTTCTTCTTCTTCTTCTTCTTCTTCTTCTTCTTCTTCTTCTTCTTCTTCTTCTTCTTCTTCTTCTTCTTCTTCTTCTCTTTCTTCTGCATCTGCTTTTCCTGCTTCTTCTGCTTCTACTGCTTCTCTTTCTGCTTCTCATTCTGCTTCTGCTTCTCCTTCTGCTTCTCCTATTGCTTCTGCTGCCCTTCCTTCTCCTTCTCCTTCTCCTACTTCTGCTTCTCCTTCTGCTTTTGCTTCTTCTGCTTCTCCTGCTTCTCCTTCTGCATCTTCTTCTGCTTCTGCTTCAACTTCTGCTGCTTCTTCTGCTTCTGCTTCTCCTTTGCTTCTCCTTCTGCTTCTTCTGCTTCTCCTTCTGCTTCTGCTTCTGTTTTTCCTTCTCCTTCTCGTTCTTCTGTTTTTCCTTCTGCTTCTCCTTCTGCTTCTGCTGCAACTTGTACTGCTTCTGCTTCTTCTGTTTCTTCTGCTTCTCCTGCTTCTCCTACTTGTCTTGCTGCTCCTTCTTCTTCTTCTCTTTCTGCTTCTCCTTCTGTTTCTCCTTCTTCTCCTTCTAGTTCTTCTGCTTTTCCTTCCGCTTCTCCTTCTGCTTCTGCATCTTCTGCTTCTTCTGCTACTGCCTCGGCTTCTTCTGCTTCTCCTTCTGCAAAATACTTCTGCTTTTGCTTCTCTTTCTGCTTCTGCTTCTCCTTCTGC
>NW_012303622.1:0-1608 GCF_000151885.1 Dipodomys ordii
TTTCTTGATATGCAAAGCTGTGAGGGTAGTGGGAGAAAAAAAAGCAAACTAAACGACTCCAAACCCAAACTCTAGCACTAACTGTACCCATAAAAACAGATGGCAGCAATTTTGGTAGAGTAGAGACTTACAAGGGAATGGTAAATTAATACATCATGGAAGCCCTGCATTCATGTACCCTGTAGTCAGGCTGTAGTAGTTTTACTTACATTTTTATTTCTATATTTTAACTTTTCCACCTAGTATGTCACATTTTATTGACATTGAGGGTTTGTTTTTTTTTGCCAGAATAAAGACATATTTAAACTAATTGAAATAATATTGATTCCTCAGTAGGGAAAATGGTGCGGTTTTTTAATTATACTAATTTCATATCATGAAAGAAGTTGGGGTTATTTCTTCAGGAATAGTCGCCAGTTCTTTAGACTTAAAGGTGTTTAAAAAGTCCCTAAATCACACTGGATCTGTATTTGTTGCCCTGCTGTCTCTTCCCCGTGGCCAAAGGAGGGTAGACCTGGCTGAGCCAGTGGGACTGGTCTCTGCTCTGTGTCTGGTTTTTAATGTCCACAGGCTTGGCAGGAGCTCCTGAGGTGAGAAGTTTATCTTGGAAAAGTTCATCACCAAAGAATGTCCCCCAAGGGAACAGAACACAACCCAGCGCTGTCATCTGTCTTCTGCTTCTTATTAGAGAAGTCCTTTAAACAGCACTTTTGTTTTCCTAGCACTTGAGCATGCTCAGATACATTGCTTCATTTGCTGACTATTTCACTGATGGGGGGGGGGGTGGCAGGAAAGCAAAAAAAACTTGCTACAAGAATTTCCTTAGCAACCCTGAAAGGTCATGGCTCAGCAAAGCACTTCCCATTTGGAGCACTCTTTCTACCCAGCATTTTCTCTAATAATTTCTCTAATATTTCCAGCATTCCATCTCTGTGGCCTTTTTGGAAAAGTGCAAAAGGGCTGTCCACTCACCAAAAAAAAAAAAGAAAAGAAAGAAAAGAAGGCCGGGAATGTGGCTCAGTGGTAGTGTGCTTGCCTAGCATGCATGAAACCCTCGGTTCAATGGCTCAGTACCACATACACAGAAAAAGCTGGAAGTAACACTGTGGCTCACTTGGTAGTGCCTTGAACAAAAGATGATCAGGGGCAGTGCCCAGACCCTGAGTTCAAGCCTCAGGACTTGCAAAAATAAAGAGAAAGAGAGAGAGAGGAGAGAGAGGGACAGAGAGACAGAGGCAGAGGCACACAGAGAGAGAAAGAACAAAAGAAAGAAAGAAAGGAAGGAAGAAAGAAAGAGAGAGAAAGAAAGAAAAGAGAAGGAAAGAAAGGTGGGGATGAAGGAAGGAGGGAAGGAAAGAAGGAAGAAGAAAGGAAGAAAGGAGGGAGAGAGAGGGAGGAGGAAGGGAGGAAGGGAGGGAGGGAGGGAGAAAGAGAGAGAAAGAAGAGGGGGGAGAAAGATCCATTGGAAGAAACACATTTCTAATGATTCCAACAATTTTCTTCCCATTGTCAGCTTATACACAATTAAACAATTCTAATACTTGCATGTGTATGTGGAGTGTCCACACTCTCTCAGGTATCGTTTTAAAGGAATAAGCAGCTGGGTGC
>NW_012303623.1:0-3031 GCF_000151885.1 Dipodomys ordii
CCGCTGTGTCCCTGCTGTGTCCCTTTGTGTCCCGCTGTTTACCCTGCAGTGTCCTGCTGTGTCCCCCGATGTGTCCCGCTTTGTCCCCCGCTGTGTCCTGCTGTTTCCCACTGTGCCCCTGCTGTGTCCCCGCTGTGTCCCACTGTGTACCCCGCTGTGTCCCACTGTGTCCCGCTGTGTGCCCCCTTTGTTCCCCTCTGTGTCCTGCTGTGTCCCCTGCTGTGTCCCCGCTGTGTCCCGCTGTGTCCCCGCTGTGTAACGCTGTGTCCCCCTTTGTGTCCCGCTGTGTCCCCCGCTGTGTCCCTGCTGTGTCCCTTTGTGTCCCTCTGTGTCCCGCTGTGTACCCCGCAGTGTCCTGCTGTTTCGCCCGATGTGTCCCGCTTTGTCCCCCTGGGTCCCCATGTGTCACGCTGTGTCCTCGCTGTGTCCCCTGCTGTGTCCCGCTGTGTCCCCGGCTGTGTCCCCCGCTGTGTCCCGCTCTTTCACGCTGTGTCCTGCTGTGTCCTTGCTGTGTCCCAATTTGTGTCCCGCTGTGTCCTCGCTGGGTCCCCCGCTGGGTCGCGCTGTGTCCCCCTGTGTCACGCTGTGTCCTCGCTGTGTATCCCTCTGTGTCCCGCTGTGTCCTTGCTGTGTCCCCCACTGTGTCCCCGCTGTGACCGCATGTGTCCCAGCTGTGTCTCCCGCTTGTCACGCTGTGTCCCGCTGTGTCCCTGGTTCTGTCCCCACTGTGTCCCGCTCTTTCCCGCTGTGTCCTGCTGTGTCCTTGCTGTGTCCCCATTTTGTGTCCCGCTGTGTCCTCTGTGTGTCCCCCGCTGTGTCCCGCTGTGTCCCCATGTGTCACGCTGTGTCCTCGCTGTGTATCCCTCTGTGTCCCGCTGTGTCCTCGCTGTGTCCCATACTGTGACCCCGCTGTGACCCGCTGTGTCCCTGCTGTGTCCCTGCTGTGTCCCGCTGTGTCCCGCTGTGTCCCCGATGTCCGCAGCTATGTCCCGTTGTGTCCCCGCTGTCTGGATGTGTGTCCCCGCTGTCCCCAGCTGTGTCCCCCGCTGTGTCCCTCTGTGTCCTCGCTGTGTCCCCAGGTGTGTCCCGCTGTGTCCCCCGCTGTGTCCCCCACTGTGTTCCCCGCTGTGTCCCGCTGTGTCCCGCTGTGTCCCCGCTGTCCGCCGGTGTGTCACCGCTGTCCCCCGCTGTGTCCTCCGCTGTGTCCCGCTGTTTCCTCGCTGTGTCTCAATGTGTCCCCGCTTTGTCTCCGCTGTGTCCCTGGTGTGTCCTCACTGTGTAACCTATGAGTCCCTCTTTGTCCCCGCTGTGTCCCACTGTGTCCCCGGCTGTGTCCCCGCTGTGTCCCCGCTGTGTCCCCGCTGTGTCCTGCTGTGTCCCCGCTGTGTCCCACTGTGTCCCCCGCTGTGTCCGGTTGTGTTTCCCGCTGTGTCCCGCTGTGTCCTGCTGTATACCCCGTGTGTCCCGCTGTGTCCCGCTGTGTCCCCGCTGTGTCTCCCTGCTGTCCCCCGCTGTGTCCCCACTGTGTTCCGCTGTGTCCCCGCTGTGTCCCCGCTGGGTCCCGCTGTGTCCCCCGCTGTGTCCCGCTGAGTGCCCCCTTTGTTCCCCTCTGTGTCCTGCTGTGTCTCGCTGTGTCCCCGCTGTGTCCCCGGTGTGTCCCGCTGTGTCCCCGCTTTGTCCCCGCTGTGTCCCACTCTGTCCCCACTGTGTCCCGCTTTGTCCCGCTGTGTCCCCCGCTGTGGCCCGCTGTGTGCCCCGTTTGTTCCCCTCTGTGTCCTGCTGTGTCCCCAACTGTGTCCCGCTGTGTCCAGCTGTGTCCCCGCTGTGTAACGCTGGATCCCTCTTTGTGTCCCGCTGTGTCCCCCATTGTGTCCTGTTGTGTCCCCCGCTGTGTACCCCGCAGTGTCTTGCTGTGTCGCCCGATGTGTCCCGCTGTGTCCTCGCTGTGTCCCCACTGTGTCCCGCTGTGTCCCTGCTGTGTCCCCTGCTGTGTCCAAATGTGTCCCCGGCTGTGTCCCCCGCTGTGTCCCGCTCTTTCATGCTGTGTCCTGCTGTGTCCTTGCTGTGTCCCCATTTGTGTCCCGCTGTGTCCTCGCTGGGTCCTCCGCTGGGTCTAGCTGGGTCCCCATGTGTCACGCTGTGTCCTCGCTGTGTATCCCTCTGTGTCCCGCTGTGTCCCCAATGTGTCCCGCTGTGTCCCCCTCTGTCCCCACTGTGTCCCACTGTGTCCCCGGCTGTGTCCCCGGCTGTGTCCCGCTCTTTCACGCTGTGTCCTGATGTGTCCTTGCTGTGTCCCCATTTGTGTCCCGCTGTGTCTTCGCTGAGTCCCCCGCTGTGTCCCGCTGTGTCCCCATGTGTCACGCTGTGTCCTCGCTGTGTATCCCTCTGTGTCCCGCTGTGTCCTTGCTGTGTCCCCCACTGTGTCCCCACTGTGTCCCACTCTGTCCCGCTGTGTCCCCCGCTGTGTTCCCCTCTGTGTCCTGCTGTGTCCTCGCTTTGTCCCTTCGATGTCCCGCTGTGTCCCCGCTGTGTCCTCGCTGTGTCCCAGCTGTGTCCCGCTGTGTCCCCGTTGTTACCCGCTTTGTCCCCACTGTCCACCGCTGTGTCCCTCGCTGTGTACCTCTGTGTCCTGCTCTGTCCTCGCTTTGTCCCTTCGATGTCCCGCTGTGTCCCCGCTGTGTCCCTGCTGTGTTCCACTCTCTCCCGCTGTGTGCGGCTCTGTGTCCCCTGCTGTGTCCCCCTCTGTGTCCCGCTGTATCCCGGTGTGTCCCGCTTTGTTTCCCGCTGTGTCCCGCTGTTTTCCATTGTGCCCCGCTGTGTGCCCCTTTGTTCCCCTCTGTGTCCTGCTGTGTCCCCGCTGTGTCCTTCTGTGTCCCCGCTGTGTCCCTGCTGTGTCCCGCTGTGTCCCGCTTTGTACCCCGCAGTGTCCTGCTGTGTCGCCCGATGTGTTCCTCTGTGTCCCGCTGTGTCCCCACAGTGTCCCGCTGTGTCCCCGCTGTGTCCCCTGCTGTGTCCCGCTGTGTCCCCGATT
>NW_012303624.1:0-3031 GCF_000151885.1 Dipodomys ordii
ACAGCGGAACACAGCATGGGACAAAGCGAGGACACATTGGGAAACAGCGAGACACTGCGGGACCCAGCGGAGACCCAGCAGTGGACACAGCGGGACACAGCGGGGGACAAAGCGGGACACCACGGAACACAGCAGGACACAGCGGGAAACAACGGTGAACCTGCGGGGACACAGCGGGACACAGCGGGGGACACAGCGGGACACAACGGGACACAGCGGGGGACACAGCAGGGACACAGTGGGACACAGTAGGACACAGCGTGGGACAAAGCGGGAGACAGCGGAGGACACCGCGAGGACACAGCTGGACACAGCGGGGACACAGAGGGGACTCAGCAGGGGACAGAGAGGGGAAAAAGTGTGACACCACGGGACACAGTAGGACACAGCGGGACACAGCGGGGACACTGTGGGACACAGCCGGGGGACACAGCGGTGGACAGCGGGGGAAAGAGAAGGGACACAGCGGGACACAGAGGGGAAACAACTGGACACAGAAGGGTACACAGCGGGGCACAGCGGACACACAACAGGGACAGAGCTGGACACAGAGGGACACAGAGGGGACAGAGCGTGACACAGCGGGACACAGCGGGACACAGCAGAGGACTCAGCGGGACACATCGGGGGACACAGGGAGGACACAGCTGGACACTGAGGAAGACAGAGCGAGGACACAGCCGTACACAGCAAAACACAGCGTGACACAGTGGGGACAGAGCAGGGGACACAGCGGGACACAGCAGGGGACACAGAGGAACACAGCGGGATACACAGCAGGCACAAAGCGGGACACAGCGGGGGACACAGCGGGACACAGTGGGGAACACAGAGAGAGACACAGCAGGACCCAGCGGGACACATTGACGATACAGCGGTGACACAGCGGGACACAGCGGGGTACACAGATGTTGACACAACAGGACACAGTGGGGGACACAGCAGGACACAGCGGGACACAGTGGGGCACAGCAGGGACAAAACGGGAGACACAGTGGGGAACAGAGCAGGACACAGCGGGGGACACAGAGAGGACACTGTGGGGACACAGCGAGACTCAGCCGGGGACACAGCGGGGGAAAAAGCGGGACACCACGGGACACAGTGGGACACAGCGGGACACAGCGGGGTCACTGCGGGGACACAGCGGGACACAATGGGGGACAAAGCGGGACACAGCGGGACACAGCGGGACACAGCGGGGTCACTGCGGGACACAGTGGGGGACAAAGCGGGACACAGCGGGACACAGCGGGGACGCAGCGGGACACAGCGGGACACAGCGGGACATGGCGGGGGTCACAGCGAGGGTCACAGCGAGGACACAGAGCGGGACATAGCGCGGACACAGCGGGACACAGCGGGACACAGCGGGGGACACAGCAAGGACACAGTGGGGGACACAGTGGGGGAAACAGCTGGACACAGCAGGGAACACAGCGAGGACACAGCGGCACCAGGCGGGACACAGCGTAGATACAGCGGAGACACAGTGTTACACAGCATGGTACAAAGCTGTGGACACAACGGGACACAGTGGGTGCACAGAGGGACACAGCGGGACGCAGTGGGACACAGCGGGGAGAAAGCGTGAGACACAGCAGGGGACAGAGCTGGAGACAGCGGGGGACACAGCGGGGACACAGCGGGACACAGCGAGGACAGAGCGGGACAGAGCGGGACACTGCAGGGCACAGCGGGGGACACAGTGGGACACAGCGGGGGACACAGCGGGAGACAGCGGGGGACATAGCGAGGACACAGCGGGGCACAGCGCTGACACTGTGGGGACACAGCGGGGGACACAGCGGGGGACACAGCCGGACACAGCGGTACACAGCGGGGGACACATGGAGGACTCAGCGGGACAAAGCGGGGACACAGCGGCGACTCACCGGGGGACACAGCGGGGGACAAAGCGGGACACCAGAGAACACAGTGGGAAACAGCGGGACACAGGGGGACAAAGCGTGGGACACATAGGGACACAGCGGGGGACACAGCGGGGGACACAGCGGGACACAGTGGGACACAACGGGGCACACAGGGGGGACACAGCAGGACCCAGCGGGGAACACAGCGAGGACACAGCGGGACCCAGCAGTACACAGTGTCGATACAGCTGGGACACAGCGTTACACAGCATGATACACAGCTGTGAACACAACGGGACACAGTGGGGGCACAGCGGGACACAGCGGGACACAGTGGGACACAGCGGGGACAAAGCTTGAGACACAGCGGGGTACAGAGCGGGAGACAGTGGGGGACACAGCGAGGACACAGCGGGACAAAGCGCTGACACTGCGGGGGACACAGCGGGGGACACAGCCAGACACAGCGGGACACAGCGGGGAAACAGGGGGGACCCAGCGGGACCCAGCGCGGGACACTGCGTGGACACATTGGGACACAGCGGGGACACAGCGGGACACAGCGGGGGACACAGCAGTACACAGCGGGACACAGCGGGTCACAGCGAGGGACACAGAGGGGTACTTAGCAGGACACAGTGGGGAACACAAGGAGGACACAGCGGGACCCAGCGGGACACAGCGCCGATACAGTGGGGACACAGCGGGACACAGTGGGGTACACAGCTGGGGACACAACGGGACACAGCGGGGGACACCGCGAGGACACAGCAGAACACAGCGTGGGAAACAGCGAGGACACAGCGGGACACAGCAAGACACAGCAGGACACAGTGGGGACACAGCAGTAGACACAGCGAGACACAGCGGGGGACACAGCGGGACACAGCGGGGAACACAGCGAGGACACAGCGGGGACACAGCAGGGACACTGCGGGAACATAGTGGGACACAGCGGGGCACACAGCGGGACACAGCTTCGGACACAGCGGGAACATAGCAGGACACAGCAGGGGACACAGCGAGGACACAGCGGGACACAGTGGGACACAGCGTGGGACAAAGCGGGAGACAGCAGGGGACACAGCGAGGACACAGCGGGACACAGCGGCGACACATAGAGGACTCAGCGGGGACACAGTGGGGGACAGAGCGGG
>NW_012303625.1:0-3031 GCF_000151885.1 Dipodomys ordii
TCAAGTATTACTAAAGAAGTTAGGTCAAGGTGTAGCCCATGGAGTGGAGCGAAATGGGCTACATTTTCTATTACTAGAACATTACGAAACTCTACGTGAAATCCGTAGAATAAAGGAGGATTTAGTAGTAAATTAAAACTAGAGTGTTTAATTGAATAGAGCAATGAAGCACGCACACACCGCCCGTCACCCTCCTCAATTTCTCAACAATTAAAAGTACATAACACCTAATTACAAAAGATTGAGAGGAGACAAGTCGTAACAAGGTAAGTGTACTGGAAAGTGCACTTGGAAAAATCAAAATATAGCTTAAAAAAAGCATCTGACTTACACTCAGAAGATTTCACACTCTATGAATATTTTGAACCATACCTAGCCTAACAAATCATAAAATTTACTATATTACCTTCATGTAAACTAAATCATTTACTAACTATATTAGTATAGGCGATAGAAAATTTAATTTAGCGCTATAGAAATAGTACCGTAAGGGAATGATGAAAGATAAACCTAAGTATAAAAAAGCAAAGATTCAACCTTATACCTTTTGCATAATGAGCTAACTAGAAAACACCTGACAAAGAGAACTTAAGCCAGAGACCCCGAAATCAGACGAGCTACCTTAGAACAGCCTACCACAGGGCCAACTCATCTATGTGGCAAAATAGTGAGAAGATTTTAAGGTAGAGGTGAAAAGCCTAACGAGCCTGATGATAGCTGGTTGTCCAAGAAAGAATCTTAGTTCACCTTAAAACTTACCTGCATTTCCAAAATAAAATTACTGTAAGTTTTAAAGCTAACCTAAAGAGGTACAGCTCTTTAGATAGAGGATACAACCTAAAGTAAAGAGTAATTGATACAATATTCATAGTAGGCCTAAAAGCAGCCATCAATTAAGAAAGCGTTAAAGCTCAACACTATTATATAATTTATTCCAATAATATATTACATCTCTTACAAAATAACTGGACCAATCTAATTAATATTAGATGAAATACTGTTAGTATAAGTAATAAGAAAAATTTTCTCCTAGCACAAGTGTATAACAGAACGAATAAATCGCTGATAGTTAACAATCATACATTTCCACCTAAACTACTAGAACCAATGTTACTAATTTATTGTTAGCCCAACACAGGAGTGCAAACTAGGAAAGATTAATAAATGTAAAAGGAACTCGGCAAACTTAAACCCCGCCTGTTTACCAAAAACATCACCTCTAGCATTACCAGTATTAGAGGCACCGCCTGCCCAGTGACGCAAGTTAAACGGGCCGCGGTATCCTGACCGTGCAAAGGTAGCATAATAATTTGTTCTTAATTAGGGACTTGTATGAATGGCATCACGAGGGTTTAACTGTCTCTTACATTCGATCAATGAAATTGACCTTTTCCGTGAAGAGGCGGAAATAACACAATAAGACGAGAAGACCCTATGGAGCTTAAATTAATATTCCAACTTAAACAACTTCAAATCTAATCGATGTAAAATCTGCAACCACTGGAATAAACATTTTGGTTGGGGTGACCTCGGAGCATAAAAAAACCTCCGAAGGACTAACATTAAGACCAACTAGTCCAAATTATAAATGTCCAAATATTGACCCAGAAATAATTCTGATCAATGAACCAAGTTACCCTAGGGATAACAGCGCAATCTTGTTAAAGAGTTCATATCGACAATAAGGTTTACGACCTCGATGTTGGATCAGGACATCCCAATGGTGCAGCAGCTATTAAAGGTTCGTTTGTTCAACGATTAAAGTCCTACGTGATCTGAGTTCAGACCGGAGCAATCCAGGTCGGTTTCTATCTATTTACCTATTTCTCCTAGTACGAAAGGACCAGAGAAATGAGGCCAACTTTACAAAAGCGCCTTAATACTTAATAAATGATATTATATCAACTTACAAAGTAACTTAACTCACTCAATTACATCCCGACATTAGGGATTGTTAAGATGGCAGAGCCAGGTAATTGCATAAGATTTAAAACTTTATAACCAGAGGTTCAACTCCTCTTCTTAACACAATGTTTATTATAAATTTCCTAACACTTATAATTCCAATTCTCCTAGCCATAGCTTTCCTAACATTAGTAGAACGAAAAATCCTAGGCTATATACAATTACGTAAGGGACCCAACGTAGTAGGCCCATACGGAATCCTCCAGCCATTTGCCGATGCATTAAAACTTTTTATTAAAGAACCAATACGACCTGCAACCTCTTCCATCTTTCTATTCGCAATCGCCCCTACCCTCGCTTTAGCTCTGGCCCTTTCTTTATGAATCCCACTTACACTACCTCAACCACTAATCAATATAAACATGGGATTCTTATTCATCCTAGCAATCTCCAGTATGTCAGTTTATTCAATTCTATGATCAGGCTGAGCATCTAATTCAAAATATTCACTATTCGGCTCACTCCGAGCTATAGCGCAAACTATCTCCTACGAAGTATGCCTAGCTATTATTCTCTTATCAATTATATTAATTAGTGGCTCATTCTCTATATCATCTTTATCATCATCTCAAGAACAAATATGAATAATCTTACCAGCATGGCCACTAGCTATAATATGATTTATTTCAACTTTAGCAGAAACAAACCGAGCCCCTTTTGACCTTACTGAAGGCGAATCAGAATTAGTTTCAGGATTCAACGTAGAGTACGCAGGAGGACCATTTGCCCTATTTTTTATAGCCGAATACATAAACATTATCCTTATAAACGCCCTAACTACCATATTATTCTTTGGACCCACATATAATCCCATAACACCAGAACTATCTTCATGTAACTTTGCCATTAAAACTCTTATCCTATCCTCAGTCTTTCTATGAATCCGAGCATCCTACCCACGATTCCGTTATGATCAACTTATACACCTACTATGAAAAAATTTTCTACCACTAACACTAGCATTATGTATATGATATATTGCAATCCCAATCTCCACTGCAAGCATCCCACCTATACTATAGAAATATGTCTGATAAAAGAGCTACTTTGATAGAGTAAAACATAG
>NW_012303626.1:0-3031 GCF_000151885.1 Dipodomys ordii
ATCAGCTGTCACCTGCTCTGTCCCCTGCTGTGTCCCGCTGTGTCCCACTATGTCCCCTGCTTCGTGCCGCTGTTTCCCCACAGTGTCCCCGCTGTGTCCTGTTGTGTCACATTGTGTCCCGTGGTGTTCCACTTTGTCCCCTCCTGTGTCCCCCGCTGAGTGCCGCTTTGTCCCCGTTGTGTCCCGCTGTGTCCCCCGCTCTGTCCCCTGCTGTGTTCCGCTGTGTCCACCTCTGTGTCCCGCTGTGTCCTGCTGTGTCCCCCGCTGTGTCCCGCTGTATTCCCCTGTATTCCGTGGTGTCCCGTTTGTCACCCGCTGTGTCCCCTGCTGAGTCCCCGCTTTGTCCCCGCTGTGACCCCCTGTGTCCCGCTGTGTCCCGCTGTGTCCCGCTATGGCCCCCACTGTGTCCCGTTGTGTCCCCAGCTATGGACCCCGCTGTGTCCCTGCTGTATCGACGCTGTGTCCCGCTGGGTCCCGCTGTGTACTGCTGTGTCCCACGCTGAGTCCCGCTGTGTCCCCACTGTGTCCCAATGTGTCCTCACTGTGTCCCCCGCTGTGTCCCGCTCTGTCAACCCTGTGTCCCCCGCTGTGTCCCGCTCTGTCCCTCTGTTTCCCCTGCTGTGTCCCCTGCTCTGTCCCACTGTGTCCCCCGCTGGGTCCCTGCTGTGTCCCCGCTCTGTCCCACTGTGTCCCGCTGTGTCTCCCGCTGATTCCCGCTGTGTCCCAGATGTGTCCCGCTGAGTCCTCGCTGTGTCCCCTGCTATGTCTCGCTTTGTTCCCCCTGTGTCCCCCGCTGTGTCCCGCTGTGTCCCCTGCTGTGTCCCCGAGGTGTCCCGCTGTGTCCCGCTGTGTCCCGCTGTGACCGTGTTGAGTCCCGCTGTGTCCCCGCAGTGTCCCCGCTGTGTCCCGCTGTGTCACACTGTGTCCCGTGGTGTTCCGCTTTGTCCCCTGCTGTGTCCCCCGCTGAGTCCCACTTTGTCCCCGTTGTGTCCTGGTGTGTCCCCCGCTCTGTCCCCTGCTGTGTCCTGCTGTGCCCCCGCTGTTGCCCGCTGTATGCCCGCATTGTCCCCGCTGTGTCTGCTGTGTCCCGCTGTGTTCCGTGGTGTCCCGTTTGTCCCCCACTGTGTCCCCGCTGAGTCCCCGCTGTGTCCCCGCTGTGTCCTGCTGTGTCCTCGCTGTGTCCCCCGCTGTGTCCTGCTCTGTTCCCCGCTGTGTCTCCCGCTTTGTCCCTGCTGTGACCCGCTGTGTCCCCCCAGTGTTCCCCGCTCTGTTCCGCTGTGTCCCCTGCTGTGTCCCCAGCTGTGTCCTGCTGTGTCGTCGTTGTGTCCCCCGCTGTGTCCCGCTGTGTCCCCGCTGTGACCCGCTGTGTCCTCGCTGTGTCCCCCGCTGTTCCCGCGTTGTCCCACGCTGTGTTTTGCTGTGTCCTCGCTGTGTCCCACGCTGTGTACCACTGTGTCACCACTGTGTCCCCTGCTGTGTGCCGCTGTGTTCCGCTGTGTCCCCCGCTGTGTTCCCCGTTGTGTCCCGCTGTGTCCCCGGCTGTGTCCCGCTGTGTCCTCGCTGTGTCCCGCTGTGTCCTCGCTGTGTCCCCGCTGTGTCCTGCTCTGTTCCCCGCTGTGTCTCCCGCTTTGTCCCCGCTGTGCCCCGCTGTGTCCCGCTGTGTCCCAGTGTGTCCCGCTATGTCCCCCACTGTGTCCCCTTGTGTCCCCAGCTGTGTACCCCGCTGTGTCCCGCTGTGTCCCCGCTGTATCAACGCTGTGTCCCGCTGGGTCCCGCTGGGTCCTCTCAGTGTACCCCGCTGTGTCCCACTGTGTCCCCCGCTGTGTCCCTCGCTGTGTTCCGCTGTGTCCCCCACTGTGTCCCGCTGTGTCCTCCCTGTGTCCCCTGCTGTGTCCTGCTATGTGCCCCGGTGTGTCCCGCTGTGTCCACTGCTGTGTCCCTTGCTGTGTCCCTGCTGTGCCCCGCTGTGTCCCGCTGTGTCCCGCTGTGTCCCTCTGTGTCCCCTGCTGTGTCCCTGCTGTGTCCCACTGTGTCCCCTGTTGTGTCCCTGCTGTGTCCGCGCTGTGTGCCCGCTGTGTCCCGCTTTGTACCCCGCAGTGTTCAGCTGTGTCACCGCTGTGTTCCATTCTGTCCACTCTCTGTCCCCCGCTATCTCCTGCTGTGTCCCCCACTGTGTCCCGCTGTGTCCCCCACTTTGTCCCGCTGTGTCCCCGCAGTATCGCCGCTGTGGCGCAATGTGTCACACTGTGTCCCGTGGTGTCCCGCTTTGTCCCCTGCTGTGTTCCCCGCTGAGTCCCGCTTAGTCCCCGTTGTGTCCCGCTGTATCCCGCTGTGTTCCGTGGTGTCCCGTTTGTCCCCCGCTGTGTCCCCCGCTGAGTCCCCGCTGTGTCCCCGCTGTGTCCCGCTGTGTCCTCGCTGTGTCCCCCGCTGTGTCCTGCTCTGTTCCCTGCTGTGTCTCCCGCTTTGTCCCCGCTGTGCCCCGCTGTGTCCCGCTGCGTCCCGTTGTGCCCCGCTATGTCCCCCACTGTGTCCCGTTGTGTCCCCAGCTGTGTACCCCGCTGTGTCCCCGCTCTATCGACGCTGTGGCCCTCGCTGTGTCCCGCTGTGTCCCCCGCTTTGTCCCGCTGTGTCCTCCCTGTCTCCCCCGCTGTGTCCCGCTGTGTCCCCGGCTGTGTCCCGCTGTTTCCCTTGCTGTGTCACTGCTATGTCCCGCTGTGTTCCAATGTGTCCCGCTGTGTCCTTGCTGTGTCTCCCGCAGTGTCCCGCAGTGTCCTCGCTGTGTCCCCCACTGTGTCCTGCTTTGTCCACTGCTGTGTCCCTCTGTGTACCCCTCTGTGTCACCCGCTCTGTCCCTGCTGTGACCCGCTGTGTCCCGCTGTGTACTGCTATGTCCACCGCTGAGTCCCGCTGTGTCCCCGTTGTGTCCCAATGTGTCTTCACTGTGTCCCCCCTGTGTCCCGCTGTGTCCCCCCTGTGTCCATCGCTGTGTCCCGCTGTGTCCCTCTGTGTCTCCTGCTGTGTCCCCTGCTCT
>NW_012303627.1:0-3031 GCF_000151885.1 Dipodomys ordii
ATAGTTTTTTCTCAGCTTTATTTTTTAATTCATTGCTTTTCCAAATTTGGACAACACGTCCCACAGTGCGATACAGGGAGAATCAGTGGGAACCATTGGCTACACGGAGGAAAAGGTAGTGGAAAGGGCTTAAACCACAAAAGATACTGCTGGTAAACAGTATGACTCAGGAGGGCACACAGCGGGACACAGTGGGGACACAGCAGATACACGGGGGGACACAGGGGATCACAGCGGGACACAGCGGGATACAGCGGGACACAGCGCGGACACAGCGGGACACAGCGGGGGACACAGCGGGACACAGCGGGGGACACAGCGGGGACACAGCGGGACACAGCGGGGGACACATGTGGGACACAGCGGGAAACAGCTGGGACACAGCGGGACTCAGCCGGGGACACAGCAATACACAGCGGGACCCAGCGGGACCCAGCTGGACACAGCGGGGGACACAGCGGAACACAGCATGAAACACAGCGAGGACACAGTGGGACAGAGCGGGACACATTGGGGACACATTGGGGACACAGCAGGGACCCAGCGGGGGACACAGCGGGACACAGCGGGTGACACAGCAGGATACAGCGGGGGACACAGCGGGGGACACAGCGGGACACAACGGGGAACACAGCGAGGACACAGTGGGACCCAGCGGGACATAGCATCGATACAGCTGGGACACAGCGTTACACAGCGGGGTACACAGCTGGAGACACAAAGGGTCACAGTGGGGGACACAGCGGGACACAGCAGGACACAGTGGGACACAGCGAAGACAAAGCATGAGACACAGTGGGGGACAGAGCGGGAGACAGCGGGGGACGCAGGGAGGACACAGCGAGGACACAGCGGGGGACACAGCCGGACACAGCGGGACACAGCTGGGACACAGAGGTGAACACAGCAGGGACACAGCGGGACACAACGGAACACAGCGGGACACAGCGGGACACAGCGGGGACACAGCGGGGGACAGAGCGGGGAAACAGCGCGACACAGCGGGACACAGCGGGGGACACAGCGGGGACACAGCGGGGACACAGTGGGACACAGCGTGGGACACAACGGGGACACAGCAGGACACTGCAGGGCATAGGGGGACACAGTGGGGACACAGCCGGACACAGCGGGGACACAGAGGGACACAACAGGGGACACAGCGGGGACACAGCGGGAAACAGCGGGACACAGCGAGGGACACAGCGGGACACAGCAAAACACAGTGGGGGACACAGCAGGGGACAGCGGGGACACAGCGGGGGACAAGGGGGACACAGCGGGACAAAGCGGGGGACACAGCGGGTGACACAGCGAAACACAGCACGGGACAAGGGAGGACACAGTGGCACACAGCAGGACACAGCGGGGACACAGCGGTGGACACAGAGAGACACAAACGGGGGCACAGCGGGACACAGCTGGACACAGCGAGGGACACAGCAAGGAGAAAGTGGGACACAGGGAGGACACAGCAAGGAAACAGCGGGGACACAGCGGGGAACAAAGCGGGAACACAGCGGGACACAGCAGGTACACAGCGGGAAACAGCGGGGGACACAGCGGGGGACACAACTGGGGACACAGCGGGACACAGCAGGGGACAAGCAAGGACATAGCGGGACACAGTGGGGACACAGCGGGGACACAGTGGTGGACACAGCAGGGGACACAGCGGGACAGAGCAGGGACACAGAGGGGGACACAGCAGGACTCAGCGGGACACAGCGGGGAACGCAGCGGGGACACAGTGGGACACAGCGACGGACACAAAGATACACAGCGGGACATAGCGGGACACAGCCGGACAAAGCGGGGGACACAGTGGGGACACAGCGGGACACTGCGGGGGACACAGCTGGGTCACAGCGGGGACACAGTGAGACACAGCGTGGGACACAGCGGGGACACAGTGTGGACACAGGGGGACACAGCGGGGACACAGAGGGACACAACGGGGGACACAGTGGGGACACAGCGGGACACATCGGGGACACAGCGAGGGACACAGCGGGACACAACGGGGACACAGTGGGGGACACAGCGTGGGACACAGTGGAACTCAGCAGTGACACAGCGGGGACACAGCAGAGGACACAGCATGGGCCAGAGAGGGACACAGGGGAAACAGCGGGACACAGCAGGGGACACAGCGGGGATACAGCGGGGGACACAGCTGGACACAGCGGGACAAAGCAGGGACTCAGCGGGACACAGCGGGTACACTGAGGGGACACAGCGGGGGACACAGCGGGGGACACAGCGGGGGAAAAAGAGGAGACACAGCTTGGACATAGCGGAACACAGCGAGGACACAGTGGGGGACACAGCTGGACACCGCGGGACACAGTGGGGACACAGATGTGGACACAGCGGGGACACAGCTGGACACAACGGGACACAGCGGGACACAGCAGGACATGGGGGACACAGTGGTGACACAGCGTGGACACAGCGGGGGACACCGTGGAACACAGTAGGACACAGGGGACACAGTGGGGGACACAGCTTGGACACAGAGGGGACCCAGTGGGACACAGCGTGAGACACAACAGGGACACAGCGGGACACAGCGGGACACAGCAGGACATAGGGGGACACAGTGGGGACAGAGCGGGACACAGGGGGGACACAGAGGGACACAACGGGGGACAAAGTGGGACACAGCGGTGACACAGCGGGGACACAGCGGGGGACACAGCATGGGACAGACAGGGACACAGCGGGACACAGCGCCACACAGCAGGGGACACAGCGGGGATACAGCGGGGGACACAGGTGGACATAGGGGGACACAGCAGGGACTCCGCAGGACACAGAGGGTACACTGCGGTGACACAGCGGGACACAGCGGGGACACAGCTGAACACAGCGCGGCCACAGCGGGGGACCCAGAGGGACACAGCGGAGAACACAGAGGGACACAGCGGGGGACAGAAGGGACACAGCGGGACACAGCGGGACAAAGCGGGGGACACAGCAGGGGACAGAGGGGACACACCAGGAAACAACAGGAACACAGCCGGACACA
>NW_012303628.1:0-3031 GCF_000151885.1 Dipodomys ordii
AAAGCGGGACACAGCGGGACACAGCGGGGTACGCAGCGGGACACCGCGGGACCCAGCAGGACACAGCGGGACACAGCAGGACACAGCGGAGGACACAGCAGGACACAGCGGGGACACAAAGGGGACTCAGCAGGGGACATAGTGGGGGACAAATCGGGACACCAAGGACACAGTGGGACACAGTGCGACACAGCAGGGACACTGCGGGGACACAGCGGGACAAAGCGGGGGACACAGCGGGACACGGCGAGGGACACAGCGAGGACACAGAGCGGGACATAGCGAGGACACAGCGGGACACAGCGGGACACAGCGGGGGACACAGCGAGGACACAGTGGGGGACACAGTGGGGGAAACAGCTGGACACATTGGGGAACACAGTGAGGACACAGCGGCACCCAGCGGGACACAGCGTAGATACAGCGGAGACACAGCGTTACACAGCATGGTACAAAGCTGTGGACACAACGGGACACAGTGGGGGCACAGCGGGACACAGCGTGACGCAGTGGGACACAGCGGGGCAAAGCATGAGACACAGCAGGGGACAGAGCTGGAGACAGCGGGGGACACAGCGGGGACACAGAGGGACACAGCGAGGACACAGCGGGACAGAGCGGGACACTGCAGGGCACAGCGGGGGACACAGCGGGACACAGCGGGGGACACAGCGGGAGACAGCGGGGGACACAGCGAGGACACAGCGGGACACAGCGCTGACAATGTGGGGACACAGCAGGGGACACAGCGGGGGACACAGCCGGACACAGCGGGACACAGCGGGGGACACATGGAGGACTCAGTGGGACAAAGCGGGGACACAGCGGCAACTCACCGGGGGACACAGCGGGGGACAAAGCGGGACACCACAGAACACAGTGGGAAACAGCGGGACACAGCGGGGAGACTGCGGGGACACAGGGGGACAAAGCATGGGACACATAGGGACACAGCGGGGGACACAGCGGGGGACACAGCGGGACACAGTGGGACACAGCGGGGCACACAGGGGGGACCCAGCGGGACCCAGCGGGGAACACAGCGAGGACACAGCGGGACCCAGCGGTACACAGCGTGGTAGACAGCTGTGAACACAACGGGACACAGTGGGGGCACAGCGGGACACAGCACGACACAGTGGGACACAGCGGGACAAAGCTTGAGACACAGCGGGGTACAGAGCGGGAGACAGCGGGGGACACAGCGAGGACACAGCGGGACAAAGCGATGACACTGCGGGGGACACAACGGGTGGACACAGCGGGGGACACAGCTGGACACAGCGGGACACAGCGGGGGAAACAGGGGGGACCCAGCGTGACCAGCGCGGGACACAGTGTGGACACATTGGGACACAGCGGGGACACAGCAGGACACAGCGGGGGACACAGCAGTACACAGCGGGACACAGCGGGTCACAGCGAGGGACACAGAGGGGTACATAGCAGGACACAGTGGGGAACACAGGGAGGACACAGCGGGACACAGCGGGACACAGCGTCGATACAGCGGGGACACAGCGGGACACAGTGGGGTACACAGCTGGGGACACAAGGGGACACAGCAGGGGACACAGCGAGGACACAGCAGAACACAGTGTGGGAAACAGCGAGGACACAGCGGGACACAGCGAGACACAGCGGGACACAGTGGGGACACAGCAGTAGACACAGCGAGACACAGCGGGGGACACAGCGGGACACAGCGGGGAACACAGCGAGGACACAGCGGAGACACAGCGGGGACACTGCGGGAACATAGTGGGACACAGCGGGGCACACAGCGGGACACAGCGGGACACAGCTTGGGACACAGCGGGAACACAGCAGGACACAGCGGGGGACACAGCGAGGACACAGCGGGACACAGCGTGGGACAAAGCGGGAGACAGCAGGGAAAACAGCGAGGAAACAGCGGGACACAGCGGCGACCCATAGAGGACTCAGCGGGGACACAGTGGGGGACAGAGCGGGACACAGCGGGACACTGCGGGGCACAGCGGGGGACCCAGCGGGACCCAGCGGGGGACCCAGCGGGACACAGCGGGACACAGCGGGACACTGCGGGGCACAGCGGGGGATACAGCGGTACACAGCGGGGGACACAGGGAGGACACAGCTTAACACAGCATGGGACAAAGCGAGGACACAGCGGGACACTGTGAGACACAGCGGGACACAGAGGGACCCAGCAGTGGACACAGCGGGACACAGCGGGGGACAAAGCGGGACACCACGGAACACAGCAGGACACAGCGTGAAACAGCGGTGAACCTGCGGGGACACAGCGGGACACAGCGGGGGACACAGCGGGACCCAGCGGGACACATCGGGGGACACAGCGGGACACAGCGGGGACACAGCGGGGACACAGCGGGACACAGCAGGTCACAGCGGGGGACACAGCGGGACACAGCGGGACACAGCGGGGGACACAGCAGGGACACAGTGGGACACAGTAGGACACAGCGTGGGACAAAGCGGGAGACAGCAGAGGACACAGCTTGGACACAGCTGGACACAGCGGGGACACAGAGGGGACTCAGCAGGGGACATAGAGGGAAAAAAGCGGGACACCACGGGACACAGTAGGACACAGCGGGACACAGCGGGGACACTGTGGGACACAGCCAGGAGACACAGCGGTGGACAGCGGGGGACAGAGAATGGACACAGCGGGACACAGAGGGGACACAGCTGGACACAGAAGGGTACACAGCAGGGCACAGCGGACACACAGCGGGGACAGAGCTGGACACAGAGGGACACAGAGGGGACAGAGCGTGACACAGGTGGACACTGAGGGAGACAGAGCGAGGACACAGCCGGACACAGCGAAACAAAGCGTGACACAGTGGGGACACAGCAGGGGACACAGCGGGACACAGTGGGGGACACAGCGGGACACAGCGGTGTACACAGCAGGGACAAAGAAGGACACAGCGGAGGACACAGCGAGGACACAGCGGGACACAGCGGTGACACAGCGGGACACAGCTGGGGACACTTTGGGACACAGAGGGACACAGCA
>NW_012303629.1:0-3031 GCF_000151885.1 Dipodomys ordii
GGGAAAAGCTACTGTTTGCTGAAAGGCCTCAACTTTACCCAGAACCCAGCCTTATCACAGCAACTCCAAACTAGAGGAAACAGCCACCTCCCTCTTTTGTGATACTCAAAGCAGATCTCCCTCCCACTGAACTAGCCTGGGAGGCGATCACAAACTTCTGGGTAAACCAACAGAATTTTTTCTGCCTGCCCAAACAAACTGACTTAAGAAAACAATCAAGCCACAGAAAACCAAACACCATAAGCAAACCAGAGACTCCACCAAGAGACTGGTTACTGACACAAGGGAGATACAGGATCTTCCCATCAACCCCCCAAAAATAAAATCAAAGAAGTCTTTTTTTTGTATCTTTTTAAATTTTTACTTTTTAATTATAAAATTGTTTTCATTCTTCCTCTTATAACTTTTATTTTAGGTGTATGTGTGTGTGTGTGTGTGTGCTTTTTAAAAAAATATGTTTACTGACATGTTGGTCTTTTTTGTTCTTTCTTTCTCATTCGTTTTACTTTTTCATCTTTTGTTCTTTTTGCATGAATTATTTGTTGTTCTGTTCACCTCCTATACACCTGTCATTGATTATAAGACCTTATCCTCAATTGTTTACATTCTTAATCCATAAATGTATTACTCAATTCAAAACCTCTTAGGATTAAATTGCTTAATAACAGTATTATTTATTTATTTATACCTATAAATTATTTGAAGTATTTTTATTTTTTAGTTTTTCAGGTCTCCTTTCTATCCCTCCTCTCCTCTCATCCCCGTTCATCTCTCAATTTTACTTCTTTAAATTTTCATTACTTTTAAGAGTTTCACTTTTTAAATTTAAATATTTGTCTTTCCATTTTTTCTTGTCTCTTTTTTGAAATTTTTTCTTCTCTCTTTTCTATCATTCTTTCCAATCCATTTCCCTCTGTGAGATTGGGACTTGGTTAATTTCACTCTCCTTTTACTTTTCCACATCCCTCTAACCCTGTTTTCCCCACATTTCTCCCTAAACATAATAATTTCTGGTTTGTCAAATTATTCTTTGGTATTCTTAGCCCATTAAAACAAAGTTATTTAATGTTGAATGGACAGTATCTGTTGAACTAGATTGTATCTTCAAACATTTGACTATGCAATTACAGTACTTTGGTTGATGCTTGCCTTAACACAAAACTGGCATTACTTTCATCCCAAATGGGCAGAACAAGCAAGAAAAACACAAGGAAAATGGCAAGTCCGGTTATCTCAATTCCCACTCAAGATAATCAGGTGACAGAACAGATAATGAATAATCCAGACGAGAGTTCCCAAAAAGCTCTACAAACACTACTGGTAAACATGGTGAATGAAAAGTTTGAAACCCTGTAAAGGACTCAGTGTGAACGTGTTAGGGAGACAGAGGAGGCAAACCAAAGATCAAAACAGGAAGCTCATGGGCTTGAGAAAGCTACTCAAAGATTGATACTGGAATTGCATGAGCAGGTTGAGAATACTCAAAGAGAAATAAAGGAATTGTGTGAGCAGGCTGAGATCAGTCAAAGAGAACTACAAAAGTTACATGAACGTGAGAAATCTAATCAAAGAGTAATACAAGAATTGCAAGAGCTGGATGAGCATAGACAAAGATCAATAGAGCCATTCATGGAATCCATAAACGGTCACCTGAAAGGAGGCAGGGAGACCACAAAGGGAATGTTGAATGGAGCCCAACAGAAGGAATGGGAGTCCAAGAAAACCATAACCAATCAACTAAGTGATTTGAAAGTAAACACTGTACACCAAATTAAGGAAGTAAAGAATTTCATACAAGATCTAAAACAAAGCTCCAACAAAGAATTTGAAGCCATAACAGCCAACCAATTAAAAGGAAAAGAAATGAAAAATAAAGTAGAAAGACTTGACAGTAGGTTAGACTATGCAGAAGATTGAATCTCCGGCATTGAAGACAGCCTAGGTATTATAGAGAAAGAACATACAACTATCCAAGACAAATTCAAGAAATATGATAGATCTATTCAACACTTGCAAGACACCATCAGAAGGCCTTACCTGAGGGAAATGGGTGTAGAGGAGCACATAGAGACAGAAGGTAATGGTCTAGAAAATTTGTTCAACAGGATTCCAGCAGAGAACTTCCCAACACGCAAAAAGATAGGCATATTCAGATACAAGAAGCTTTTAAAACTCTAAATAGACCAGACAAGAACAGGACTTCCCATCGTCCAATTAATTATAAGCCACACAGGATCAATTCAGACCAAGGAAAAGATCCTTAAAGCTGTCAAGGAGCAAAGATCAGTCACCTATAAAGGAAAACCAATTAGAATCACCTCAGATTTCTCAAAAGAGACAATTAAAGCAAGAAGAGCCTGGAATGGTGTATGCCATGCTCTAAAGACAAACGACAATCAACCAAGAATAATGTACCCAGCTAAACTCTCCTTCATAATTGAAGGTCTAATCAAAATCTTCCATAGCAAAGAAAAACAAACAATATATCTCCACCAAATCAGCTCTACAAAAGATACTTAAAGATGTCCTAAACATAGGAAACCAACAAGACCACAATAAAGGCCAAGAAACCACATACAAACAGAATCCAGAACCATAGAAAGAATCCAGTAGGCGCAGCACCCAAGAAGGTGGATAAAATGGCAGGAGCACCCAAATACCTCTTAGTCCTCTCTCTCAATATTAGGGGATGTAACTCTCCAAGTAAGTGACATAGACTGTCTAGTTGGTTTAAAATGCAAGATTCTTCCATCTTCTACCTTCAGGAATCACAAATTGCCTATAAAAATCAAACACATTTTGAAAGTGAAAGGCTGGAACAAAATCTACCAAGCAAACGGCCCCCAAAAACAGGCAGGAGTTGCAATTCTAATATCAGATAAAATAGACTTCAAATTAACATTATTGAGAAGAGATAAAGAAGGTTACTACATACTAATTAAGGGATATCTCTTTCAGGAGGATATTAAAATTCTAAATATTTGCCAAACAATAGTGCACCCAAATTTATCCAAGAAATACTACTTTATGA
>NW_012303630.1:0-3031 GCF_000151885.1 Dipodomys ordii
TTCTGTTTCTCCTGCTTCTCCTTCTGCAACTCCTTCTGCTTATGCTTGTCCTTATGCTTCTTCTTCTGCTTCTGCTTCTCCTTCTCCTTCTCCTTCTTTTGCTTCTCCTTTTGCTTCTGCTTTTTCTGCTTTTCCTTCTTCTCCTTCTGCTTCTGCTTCTTCTGCTTCTCATTCATCATCTTCTTCTGCTTCTCTTTCTCCTTCTTCTGCTTCTCCTTCTGATTCTCCTTCTGCTTCTTCTTCATCTGCTTTACCTGCTTCACTTTCTGCTTCTCTTTCTGCTTCTCCTTCTGTTTCTCCTTCTCCTTCTTCTTCTTCTGCTTCTCGTTCTGCTTCCGCTACAACTGCTACTGCTTCTATTTCTTCTGTTTCTTCTGCTTCTCCTTCTGCTTTTGATTCTCTTTCTGCTTCTGCTTCTCCTTCTGCTTCTCATTCTGCTTCTCCAGATTCTGCTTCTTCTGCTTCTCCAGCTTCTCCTTCTGCTTCAGGTTCTGCTTCTGCTTCTTCGGATTCTTATGCTTCTGCTTCTCCTGCTTCTGCTTCTTCTGCTTCCCCTCCTTCTCTTTCTGCTTCTCCTTCTGTTTCTGCTTCTCCTTCTGCTTCTGCTTCTTGTCCTTCTCCTGTTTCTTCTGCTTCTGCTTCTCCTGTCTCTGCATCTCCTGCTTCTCCTTCTGCTGCTCTTTCTGCTTCTCCTGCTGCTTTATCTTCTCCTGCTCCTTCTTCTGCTTCTCTTTCTGCTTCTCCTTCTGTTTCTCCTTCTCATTCTTCTGCTTTTCCTTCTGCTTCTCCTTCTACTTCTGCATCTTCTGCTTCTTCTGCTACTGCCTCTGCTTCTTCTGTTTCTTCTGTTCTCCTTCTGCTTTTGCTTCTCTTTCTGCTTCTGCTTTCCTTCTGTTTCTCCAGATTCTGCTTCTTCTGCTTCTGCTTCTCCTGTGCTGCTTCTTCTGCTTCTCCTGCTTCTCTTTTTGCTTTTCCTTCTGTTTCTGCTTCTCCTTCTGCTTCTGCTTCTTCTCCTTCTTCTGTTTCTTCTGCTTCTGCTTCTCCTGCTTCTGCTTCTCCTGCTTCTCGTTCTGCTTCTCTTTCTGCTTCTCTTTCTGATTCTTCTTCTCCTTCTTCTGCTTCTCCTTCTGCTTCTGCTTCTCCTTCTGGTTCTGTTCAATTACTCCTTCTGCTTCTCTTTCTGCTTCTGCGTCTTCTGTTTCTTCTGATTCTCCTGCTTCTGCTTCTCCTGCTTCTCCTACTTCTCGTGCTGCTTTTCCTTCTGCGTCGCTTTCTGCTTCTGCTTATCCTTTTGCTTCTCCTACTCCTAATCCTTCTCTCTCGCCTTCTCCGACTGCTTTTTCTTCTGCTTCTCTTGCTGCTTCTGCTTCTGCTTATTATACTATTACTGTTTCTTCTGCCTCTGCTTCAGATTGTGCTTCTTCTGTTTCTCCTTCTGTTTCAGATTCTGCTTCTGCTTCTTCGGCTTCTCCTGTTTTTTCTGCTTCTGCTTCTCCTGCTTCTTCTGCTTCTCCTGCTTCTCTTTCTGCTTCTCCTTCTGCTTCTGCTTCTCCTTCTGCTTCTGCTTCTGCTCTTCTCCTTCTTCTGTTTCTTTTGCTTCTGTTTCTTCTGCTTCTTCTTCTGTTTCTTCTGATTCTACTTGTGCTTCTCCTTCTTCTCCTCTTTCTGCTTCTACTTCTGCTTCTTCTGATTCTCCTGCTTCTCCTTCTTGTTCTCCTTCTGTTTCTGCTTCTCTTTCTGCTTCTGCTTCTCCTTCTGCTGCTCCTTCTTCTTCTCCTTCTTCTGCTTCTCCCACTGCTTCTGCTTCTGCTTCTTTTGCTTGTTCTTTTTCTTCTGCTTCTGCTTCTCCTGCTTCTGCTTCTTCTGCTTCTACTGCTTCTCTTTATGCTTCTCCTTATGCTTATTCTTCTTCTTCTTCTTCTTCTTCTTCTTCTTCTTCTTCTTCTTCTTCTTCTTCTTCTTCTTCTCTTTCTTCTGCTTCTGCTTTTCCTGCTTCTTCTGCTTCTACTGCTTCTCTTTCTGCTTCTCATTCTCCTTCTGCTTCTCCTTCTGCTTCTCCTATTGATTCTGCTGCCCTTCCTTCTCCTTCTCCTACTTCTGCTTCTCGTTCTGCTTCTTTTGCTTCTCCTGCTTCTCCTTCTGCATCGTCTTCTGCTTCTGCTTCTTCTTCTGCTTCTTCTTCTGCTTCTGCTTCTCCTTCTTCTTCTTCTCCTTCTGATTCTCCTTCTGCTTCTCCTTCTGCTGCTCCTTCTCCTTTTTCTGCTTCTCCCTCTGATTCTTCTTCTTATGCTTATTCTTTTTCTTCTGCATCTGCTTCTCCAGCTTCTGCTTCTTCTGCTTCTAATTCTTCTCCTTATGCTTCTCCTCTCTCTCTCTCTCTCTCTCTCTCTCTTCTCTCTCTCTCTCTCTCTCTCTCTTCGTCTTCTTCTTCTTCTTCTACTTATCGTCTTCTTCTTCTTCTTCTTCTTCTTCTTCTTCTTCTTCTTCTTCTTCTTCTTCTTCTTCTTCTTCTTCTTCTTCTTCTTCTTCTCTTTATTCTGTTTCTTCTTTTCCTGCTTCTTCTGCTTCCACTCCTTCTCTTTCTTCTTCTCATTCTGCTTCTGCTTCTCCTTCTGCTTCTCCTATTGCTTCTGCGGCGCTTCCTTCTCCTTATCCTACTTCTACTTCTCCTGCTTCTGCTTCTTCTGCTTCTCCTGCTTCTCCTTATGCATCTTCTTCTGCTTCTGCTTCTCCTTTTGCTGCTTCTTCTGCTTGTGTTTCTCCTTCTGCTTCTCCTTCTGCTTCTCCTTCTGATTCTCCTTCTGCTTCTGCTTCTGTTTCTCTTTCTCCTTCTTGTTCTCCTGCTTTTCCTTCTGCTTCTCCTTCTGCTGCAACTGCTACTGCTTCTGCTTCTTCTGTTTCTTCTGCTTCTCCTTCTACTTTTGATTCTCTTTCTGCTTCTGCTTCTCCTTCAGCTTGTCATTCTGCTTCTCCAGATTCTGCTTCTTCATGCTTCTCCTGCTTCTCCTTCTGCTTCAGGTTCTGCTTCTGC
>NW_012303631.1:0-3030 GCF_000151885.1 Dipodomys ordii
CTCCTGCTTCTCCTACTTCTCGTGCTGCTTCTCCTTCTGCGTCTCTTTCTGCTTCTGCTTATCCTTTTGCTTCTCCTACTCCTAATCCTTCTCTTTCGCCTTCTCCTTCTCCTTCTTATGCTTCTCCTGCTTCTCCTTCTGCATCTTCTTCTGCTTCTGCTTCTGCTGCTTCTTCTGCTTCTGCTTCTCCTTCTTCTGCTTCTCCCTCTGATTCTGCTTCTTATGCTTATTCTTTTTCTTCTGCTTCTGCTTCTCCTGCTTCTGCTTCTTCTGCTTCTACTGCTTCTCCTTCTCCTTCTCCTTCTTCTTCTTCTTCTTCTTCTTCTTCTTCTTCTTCTTCTTCTTCTTCTTCTTCTTCTTCTTCTTCTTCTTCTTCTTCTTCTTCTTCTTCTCTTTCTGCTGCTTCTGCTTTTCCTGCTTCTTCTTCTTCTACTGCTTCTCTTTCTGCTTCTCCTTCTGCTTCTGCTTCTGCTTCTCCTATTGCTTCTGCGGCTCTTCCTTCTCCTTCTCCTACTTCTCCTTCTACTTCTGCTTCTGCTTCTTCTGCTTCTCCTGCTTCTCCTTCTGCATCTTCTTCTGCTTCTGCTTCTCCTTCTGCTGCTTCTTCTGCTTCTGTTTCTCCTTCTGCTTCTCCTTCTCCTTCTTCTGCTTCTCCTTCTGCTTCTCCTTCTGTTTCTCCTTCTCGTTCTTCTGCTTTTACTTTTGCTTCTCCTTCTGCTTCTGCTGCAACTGCTACTGCTTCTGCTTCTTCTGTTTCTTCTGCTTCTGCTTCTCCTTTTGATTCTCTTTCTGCTTCTGCTTCTCCTTCAGTTCTCATTCTGCTTCTTCTGCTTCTCCTGCTTCTCCTTCTGCTTCAGGTTCTGCTTCTGCTTCTTCGGATTCTTATGCTTCTGGTTCTCCTGCTTCTGCTTCTTCTGCTTCCCCTCCTTCTCTTTCTGCTTCTCCTTCTGTTTCTGCTTCTCCTTCTACTTCTGCTTCTTGTCCTTCTCCTGTTTCTTCTGCTTCTGCTCCTCCTGCTTCTGCTTCTTCTGCTTTTCCTGCTTCTCTTTCTGCTTCTCCTTCTGCTTCTGCTCCTCCTTCTGCTTCTGCTCCCTCTATTTCTTCTGTTTCTTCTTCTTCTGCTTCTCCCGCTCTGCTTTTTCTGCATCTCCTGCTTCTCGTTCTGCTTCTCTTCGTCGGCTTCTCTTTCTACTTCTCCTTCTGCTTCTTCTGATTCTGCTTCTTCTCCTTCTTCTTCTCCTTCTGCTTCTGCTTCTTCTGCTTCTCCTGCTACTCCTTCTGCATCTCCTTCTGCTTGTGCTTTTCCTTCAGCTTCATCTTCAGCTTCAGCTTCTCCTTCTTCTGCTTCTCCGTCTGTTTCTGCTTCTTCTGTTTTTCCTGCTTCTGCTTCTGCTTCTCATTCTTCTTCTCCTTCTGTTTCTCCTTGTCGTTATTCTGCTATTCCTTCTGCTTCTCTATCTGCTTCTGCATCTTCTGCTTCTTCTGCTAGTCCTTCTCCTTCTGCTTCTCCTTCTCCTTCTTCTGCTGCTCTTTCTGCTTCTGCTTCTGCTTCTTCTGATTCTTCAACTTCTCCTTCTTCTTCTCCTTCAGATTCTGCTTCTCTTTCTGCTTCTGCTTCTCCTTCTGCTTCACTTTCTGCTGCTCCTTCTCCTTCTTCTGTTTCTCCCTCTGCTTCTGCTACTTATGCTTCTTCTTTTTCTTCTGCTTCTGCTTTTCCAGCTTCTGCTGCTTCTGCTTGTCCTTCTGCTTCAGGTTCTCCTTCTGCTTCTTGGGCTTCTTCTGTTTCTTCTGCTTCTGCTTCTCCTGCTACTGCTTCTTCTGCTTCTCTTTCTTCTTCTCCTTCTGCTTCTGCTTCTCCTTCTGCTCCTTCTCCTTCTTCTGTTTTTTCTTCTGCTGCTTCTCCCGCTTCTGCTTCTTCTGCTTCTCCTGCTTGTCCTTCTCCTTCTGCTTCTGCTTCTCCTTCTTCTCCTTCTCTTTCTGCTTCTGCTTCTGCTTCTTCTGATTCTCCAACTTCTTCTTCTTCCCCTTCTGTTTCTGCTTCTCTTTCTGCTTCTGCATCTCCTTCTTCTTCACCTTCTGCTGCTCTTTCTCCTTCTTCTGTTTCTCCATCTGCTTCTGCATCTTATGCTTCTTTATTTCTTCTGTTTCTGCTTCTCTTGCTTCTGCTTCTTATGCTTCTACTGCTTCTTCTTCTGCTTCTGCTTATTCTGCTTCTACTTCTCTTTGTGCTTCTGCTTCTCCTGCTTGTTTTTCTGCTTCTTCTGCTTCTTTTCCTTCTGCTGCTTCTTCTACTTCTCCTTCTCATTCTCTTTTTGCTTCGCCTTCTGCTTCTGCTTCTGCTTCTTCTGTTTCTCCTGCCTGAATTTCTGATTCTACTTCTTCTGCTGCTTCTCCTTCTGCTTCTGCTTCTACTTCTGATTCTGATTCTGCTTCTTCTGCTTCTTCTCTTTCGGCTTCTCCTGCTTCTGCTTCTTGTGCTTCTCCTGCTTCTCTTTCTGCTTCTCATTCCGCTTCTGCTTCTCCTTCTGCTTCTGCTTCTCCTCCTTCTCCTTCTCCTACTTCTGCTTCTCCTTCATCTTCTGCTTCTTCTGCTTCTCCTTCTGCATCTCCTTCTGCTTGTGCTTGTCCTTATGCTTCTTCTTCTGCCTCTGCTTCTCCTTCTCCTTCTTTTGCTTCTCCTTTTGATTCTGCTTCTTCTGCTTTTCCTGCTTCTCCTTCTGCTTCTGCTTCTTCTGCTTCTCTTTCTGCATCTTCTTCTGCTTCTGCTTCTCATTCTCCTTCTTCTGCTTCTCCTTCTTATTCTCCTTCTGCTTCTTCTTCTTCTGCTTTACCTGATTCTCTTTCTGCTTCTCCTTCTGATTCTCCTTCTGTTTCTCCTTCTCCTTCTTGTTCTTCTGCTTTTCCTTCTGCTTTTCCTACTGCTTCTGCTACAACTGCTACTGCTTCTACTTCTTCTGTTTCTTCTGCTTCTCCAAAATGCTTTTGATTCTCTTTCTGCTTCTGCTTCTCATTCTGCTTCTAAAGATTTGA
>NW_012303632.1:0-3030 GCF_000151885.1 Dipodomys ordii
TCGACGCTGTGTCCCGTTGTGTCCTGCTGTGTCCTCGCTGTGTTCCCCACTGTGTCCCGTTGTGTCCCCCGCTGTGTCCCCCGCTGTGTCCTCACTGTGTCCCCTGTTGTGTCCCGCTGTGTCCTCACTGTGTACCCACTGTGTCCCGCTGTGTCCCCCGCTGTCCCCCGCTGTGGCCCGCTGTGTGCCGCTGTGTCCCCCGCTTTATCTTCCTGTCTCCCGCAGTGTCCCCGCTGTGTCCGGCTGTGTAACACTGTGTCCCGTGGTGTCCCACTTTGTCCCACGCTGTGTCCCCAGCTGCGTCCCCTCTGTGTCGCCGCTGTGTCCCTCTCTGTCCTCGCTGTGTCCCCCACTGTGTCCCGCTTTGTCTCCCGCTGTGTTCCGCTGTGTCCAGCTGTGTCCTCGCTGTGTCTCCCGCTGTCTCCCACTCTGTCCGCCGCTACGCCTCATGATTTGTCCTCGCTGTGTCCCACTGTGTCCCGCTCTGCCCCCACTGTGTCCCGTTGTGTCCACAGATGTGAACCACGCTGTGTCCCGCTGTGTCCCCGCTGTGTCCTGCTTTTTCCCCCGCTGTGTCCCGCTGTGTCCTCGCTGTGTCCCCCGCTGTGTCCCGCTGTGTCCCCCGCTGTGTCCTGATGTGTCCCGCTTTGTCCCACTGTGTCCCTGATGTGACCCTCAGTGTCCCGGTGTGGCCCCGCTGTGGCCCCGCTGTGTCTGGCTGTGTATACCCCGCTTTGTCCAGCTTTGTCCCCGCTGGGTCCCACTGTGTCCTCGCTGTGGTCCCTGTTGTGTCCCGCTCTGTCCCCCGCTGTGTCCCCCGCTGTGTCCTGCTGTGTCCCATGCTGTGTCCCGTTTTGTCCGGCTGTGTCCCTCGCTGTGTCCCTGCTGTGTCCCCGCTGTGTCACGCTGTGTCCCGCTGTGTCCTGTTGTGACCCACTGTGACCCTGCTGAGTCCCCCTATGTCCCGCTGTGTCCCGCTGTGTCGTCGCTCTGTCCCTCGCTGTGTCCCCCGCTGTGTCCCGCTGTGTCCCTCGCTGTGTCCCTGCTGTGTCCCCGCTGTGTCCAACTGTGTCCCGCTGTGTCCTGTTGTGTCCTACTGTGTCCCCGCTGTGTCCCGCTGTGTCCCCTCTCTCTCCCCCGCTGTCCCCCGCTGTGTCCCCCGCTGTGTCCTGCTGTGTCCCGCTGTGTCCCTGGGTGTGTTCTCCTGTGTCCATGCAGTGTCCCCGCTGTGTCTTGCTGTGTCACACTGTGTCCCGTGGTGTCCGGCTTTGTCACCCGCTGTGTCCCCCGCTGAGTCCGGCTGTTTCCCCGCTGTGTCCCAATGTGTCCTCGCTGTGTCCCCCGCTGTGTCCCGCAGTGTCTCCCCTGTGTCCCCCACTGTGTCCCGCTGTGTCCCGCTGTGTCCCTTGCTGTGTACCCTCCTGTGTCCCGCTGTGTGCCCCGCTGTGTCCCGCGGTGTACCCGCTGTGTCCCGTTGTGTCCCCAGCTGTGTACCCCGCTGTGTCCTGCTGTGTCCCCACCATTATCGACGCTGTGTCCCTCTGTGTCCCGCTGTGTCCTCGCTGTGTCCCCCGCTGTGTCCCGCTGTGCTCTCGCTGTGTCCCCCGCTGTGTCCCTTTGTGTCCCCAGCTGTGTAACCCGCTGTGTTCTGCTGTGTCCCCGCTGTATCGACGCTGTGTCCTGCTGTGTCCCCCGCTGTGTCCCACTGTGTCCCCCGCTGAGTCCCCGCTGTGTCACCGCTGTGTCCCGCTGTGTCCTCGCTGTGTCCCCTGCTGTCTCCCTCTCTGCCCCCGCTTTGTCTCACGCTTTGTCCCTGCAGTGTCCCACTGTGTCCCGCTGTGTCCGGCTGTGCCCCCACTGTGTCCCGTTGTGTCCACAGTGTGTACCACGTTGTGTAACGCTGCGTCCCCGCTGTATCGATGCTGTGTCCCGCTGTGTCCCGCTGTGTCCTCGCTGTGTTCCCCACTGTGTCCCGCTGTGTCCCCCGTTGTGTCCCCCGCTGTGTCCTTGTTGTGTCCCCTGTTGTTCCCGCTGTGTCCTCACTGGGTAGCCCACTGTGTCCCACTGTGTCCTCCGCTGTGTACCACGCTGTGTAACTCTGTGTGCCCGCTGTATCGACGCTGTGTCCCGCTGTGTCCACGCTGTGTCCTCGCTGTGTTCCCCGCTGTGTCCTGCTGTGTCCCCCGCTGTGTTCCCCGCTGTGTCTCCCTGTGTCCCCCGCTGTGTCCTGCTGTGTCCTCGCTGGGTCTCCCGCTGGTCCCTCTGTGTCCCCCGCTGTGTCCCGCTGTGTCCCGCTGTGTCCTCGCTGTGTCCCCCGGCTGTGTCCCATTGCTGTGTTCCGCTGTGTCCTCATTGTGTCCCCCTCTGTGTCCCGTTGTGACCCCAGGTGTGTAACCCGCTGTGTCCCACTATGTCCCAGTTGCATCGACGCTGTGTCCCGCTGGGTCACATTGTGTCCTTGCTGTGTTCCCCGCTGTGTCCTGCTGTGTACCCCTCTGTGTCCCCAGCTGTGTCCCGCTTTGTCCCCCACTGTGTCCCGCTGTGTCCTCCATTGTGTCCCTGCTGTGTCCCGCTGTGTACTGCTGTGTCCCCCACTGAGTCCCGTTGTGTCCCCCCTGTGTCCCAATATGTCCTCGCTGTGTCCCCCGCTATGTCCTGCTGTGTCCACTGCTGTGTCCCGCTGTGTCCTTGCTGTGTCCCCCGTTGTGTCCCGGTTTGTCCCCCACTGTGACCCGCTGTGTCCCGCTGTGTCCTGCTGTGTCCCCGCTGTGTCCCGCTGTGTCCCGCTGTGTCCCCGCTGTGTGCTCGCCTTGTCCCGCTGTGTCCCGTGATGTCCTGCTTTGTCCCCCACTGTGTCCCCCGGTGAGTCCCCGCTGTGTCCCGCTGTGTCCTCCCTGTGTCCCCCCGCTGTGTCCCGCTGTGTCCCCCACTGTGTCCCGCTTTGTCTACTGCTATGTCCCTGCTGTGTCCCGCTGTGTCCCGCTGTGTCCTCGCTGTGTCCCACGCTGTGTTCTACTGTGTCCTCTCTGT
>NW_012303633.1:0-3030 GCF_000151885.1 Dipodomys ordii
ATGTCCCGCTGTTTCACCCGCTTTGTCCCCTGCTGTAGTCCCGCTCTGTCACCCGCTTTGTCCCCTGCTGTGACCCGCTGTGTCCTCGCTGTGTCCCCCACTGTGACCCCGCTGTGTACCTGGTGTGCCCTCGGTGTGTAACCGCTATGTCCCTCTGTGTCCCCACTGTGTCCCGCTGTGTCCCGCTCTGTCGATGCTTTATCCTGCTCTGTCCTCGCTTTGTCCCTGCTGTGTCCCACTCTGTCCCGCTGAGCACCACTGTGTCCCGCTGTGTCCCCACTGTTTCCCCGATATGTCCCGCACTGTCCGCCTCTTTGTCCTCTGCTGTGTCCCCCGCTGTGTCCCGCTGTGTCCCTGTTGTGTCCCGCTGTGTCCTCGCTATGTCCCGATGTGTCCCCTCTGTGTCCCCGCTGTTTCCCGCTTTGTCTCTGGTGTGTCCTCGCTGTGCTACCGCTATGTCCCTCTGTGTCCCCGCTGTGTCCCGCAGTGTCCCCGCTGTGTCCTCGCTGTGTTCCTCGCTGTGTCCCGCTGTATCCCGCTGTGTCCCCCGCTGTGTACCCAATCTATCGCCGCTGTGTCCCGCTGTGTCGAGCTGTGTTCCGTTTTGTCCCGCATTGTCCCACTGTGCCCCGCTTTGTCCCCCACTGTGTCCCCACTCTGTGTCCCCGCTGTGTCCCACTGTGTCCCGCAGTGTCCCCCTATGTCCACGCTGTGTCCTCGCTGTATCCCCCGCTCTGTCCCACTGTGTCCCCGCTGTGTCCTCCTGTGTCCCGCTGTGTCCTCGCTGTGACCCCCTGCTGTGTCCTGCTGTGTCCCCGCTGTGTTTCCGCTGTGTCTGCTTTGTCGGCCTCTGTGTCCCCCTCTGTGTCCCGCTATGTCCCCGCTGTGTCCCGCTGTGTCCCGCTCTTTCCTCACTGTGTCCCCTGCTGTGTCCCCTGTGTCCCTTGCTGTGTCCCAACCTGTGGTCCCACTGTGTCCCCCGCTGTGTCCGACTGTGTCCCGCTGGTCCCGCTCTGTCCCCGATGTGTCCCGCTGTGTCCCCGCTGTGTCCAGCAGTATCCCCCGCTCTGTTCCCCGCTGTGTCCGGCTTAGTCCCGGATATGTCCCTCTGAGTCCCCGCTGTGTCCCCGCTGTGTCCCGCTGTGTACACCGCTGTGTGCAGCTTTTTCCCCGCTGTGTCACGCTGTGTCCCCCACTGTGTCCCGATGTGTCCCCTGCTGTGTCCCCCACGGTGTCCCGCTGTGTCCTCGCTGTGTCCCCTGCTGTGACCGCTCTGTCCCACTGTGTCCCCGCTGTGTCCCGCTGTGTTCCACTGTGTCACTCTGTGTCCTTGCTGTGTCTCCCGCAGTGTACCGCTGTGTCCTCACTCTGTCCGCACATTGTACTCGCTGTGTCCCTTTGTTTCACTCTGTCCCCCGCTGTGTCCCCTTGTGTCCCCCGCTGTGTACCCCGCTGTGTCCCGCTGTGTCCCGCTGTGTTCCCCGCTGTGTCCCCTGATGTGTCCCTGCTGTGTCTCGCTGTGTCTCCCGTTATGTCCTCCCTGTGTCCCCGCTGTGTCCCGCTGTGTCCCCCTGTGTCCCCCGCTGTGTCTCCTTGTGTCCCCGCTGTGTACCCCGCTGTGTCCCGCTGTGTACCACGCTGTGTCCTGCTGTGTCCCCCGCTGTGTCCCGCTGTGTCCCCAGCTGTGTCCAGCTGTGTCCCCACTGTGTCCGGCTGTGTCCCCTGCTGTGTCCCCCGCTGTGTCCGGCTGTGTCCCCTGCTGTGTCCCGCTGTGACCAATGTTGTGTCCCCGCTGTGTCCGGCTGTGTCTCCGATGTGTCCCGCTGTGTCCCCGCTGTGTCCCCGCTGTGTCCCCGCTGTGTCCCCGCTGTGTCCCCGTTGTTTCCCCTCTGTGTCCCGCTGTGTACCCCGCTCTGTCCAGCTTTGTCCCGGCTGTGTCACGCTGTGTCCCCCACTGTGTCCCGATGTGTCCCCTGCTGGGTCCCCCGCTGTGTCCCGATGTGTCCCCCGATGTGTCTCGCTGGGTCCACTGCTGTGACCCCGCTGTGTCTTGCTGTGTCCCGCTGTGTCCCCCACTGTGTCCCGCTGTGTCCCCCCTGTGTCCCGCTGTGTCCTCGCTGTGTCCCCTGCTGTGACCGCTCTGTCCCGCTGTGTCCCCGCTGTGTCCCGCTGTGTCCCCGCTGTGTCCCTCTGTGTCCAGCTCTATCCCCCGTTCTGTCCCCCTGTGTCCTGCTGTGTCCCCCACTGTGTCCCGCTGTGTTCCAGCTGTGTACCCTGCTGTGTCCCCCTGTGTCGTCGCTGTTTCGACGCTGTGTCCACGCTATGTTCCGCTGTGTCCTCGCTGTGTTCCCCGCTGTGTCCCGCTGTGTCCCCCGCTGAGTCCCCGCTGTGTCCCCGCTGTGTCCCGCTGTGTCCCGCTGTGTCCCCTTGTGTCCCGTTGTGTCCCCAGCTGTGTACCTCTCTGGGTCCTGCTGTGTCCCCGCTGTACCGACTCTGTGTCCCGCTGTGTCCTCGCTGTGTTCCACGCTGTGTCCTGCTGTGTCGCCCGCTGTGTCCCCTGCTCTGTCCCTCTGTGTCCCCCACTGTGTCCTGCTGTGTTCCGCTTTGTCCCCCGCTGTGTCCCTGCTGTGTCCCCGCTGTGTCCCGCTGTGTCCCGCTGTGTCCCGCTGTGTCCCGCTGTGTCCTCGCTGTGTCCCCCGCTGTGACCGCTCTGTCCCGCTGTGTCCCAATGTGTCCCCGCTGTGTCCTTCTGTGTCCCCGCTGTGTCCCTGTGTGTACCGCTCTATCCCTCACTCTGTCCCCCTGTGTCCTGCTGTGTCCCGCTGTGTCCCCGTGTGTCCCGCTCTATCCCCCACTCTGTCCCCCTGTGTCCTGCTGTGTCCCCCACTGTGTCCCGTTGTGTCCCAGCTGTGTACCCCGCTGTGTCCCCCTTTGTCGTCGCTGTTTCGATGCTCTGTCCCGCTGGGTCCCGATGTGTCCTCGCTGTGATACCCCGCTGGGTCCTGCTGTGTCCCCCACTCTTCCTTCACT
>NW_012303634.1:0-3030 GCF_000151885.1 Dipodomys ordii
GGCGGGGACACAACGGGGGACACAGCAGTGGACACAGCGGGACATAGCAGGAGACACAGCGGGACACAGCGGGGGAGACAGCGGGAGACATAGCTGGACACAGCCGGACACAGGTGGGACAGAGCGGTACACAGGTGGGATACAGCCGGACTCAGCGGGGGACACAGCAGTACACAGCGGGACACAGCGGGACACAGCAGGACACAGCAGAGACACAGCAGTAGACACAGCAGGACACAGCGGGGGACACAGCCGGACACAGTGGGAAACAGCGGGGACACAGCGGGACACAGTGGAGACACAGTGGGGACTCAGCGGGGGACACAGCGGGGGACAAAGCGGGACAGCACGGAACACAGCGGGACACAGCGGGAAACAGCGGTAACCCTGTGGGGACACAGTGGGACACAGTGGGGGACACAGCGAAACATAGTGGGGGACAGAGCGTGGGACACAGCGAGACACAGCAAGGACCAACCTGGACAAAGCGGGGTACACAGTGGGGCACAACGAGGACACAGCGGGACACAGAGGGTCCCAGCAGGGACACAGCGGGACACAGCGGGACACAGCAGGACACAGCGGGGACACAGCGATGACACAGCGGGACACAGCGGGGGACATAGCGGGAAACAGCGGGACATAGCGGGGAAACAGCGGGACACAACGGGGACACAGCAGTGGACACAGCGGGACACAGCAGGGGACACAGCGGGACAAAACGGGGAACACAGCGGGGGACACAGCGGGACACAGCCGGACACAGTGGGGGACACAGGTGGGGGACACAGAGCGGGACACAGCTGGAATACGGAAGGACTCAGCGGAGGACACAGCGGGACACAGAGGCGGACACAGTGGGGTACATAACAGGACACAGAGGGGAACACAGCGAGGACACAGCGGGGACACAGGGGGACACAGCGGGTTACACAGCTGGGGACACAAAGGGACACATCGGGGGACACAGCGAGGACACAGCGGAACACAGCGTGGGACAAAGCGTGGACACAGTGGGACACAGCTGGACACAGCAGGACACAGCGGGACACAGCAGGGACACAGCAGTAGACAAAGCGGGACACAGCGTGGGTCACAGCGGGACACAGCGGGACACAGTGGGGACACAGTGGGACTCAGCTGGGGACACAGCAGTTCGCAGCGGGACACAGCCGGACACAGCGGGGGATACAGCGGAACACAGAGGGGGACACAGAGGGGTACACAGTGGGACACAGCGGGGAACACAGCGAGGAAACAGCGGGACCAAGCGGGGCACAGTGTCGATACAGCGGGGACACAGCAGGAAACAGCGGGGTACACAGCTGGGGACACAAAGGTGCACATCGGGGGACACAGCAGGGGACAAAGCGGGAGACAGCGGGGGACACAGCGAGGACACAGCGGGACACAGAGGTGACACAGAGGGGACTCAGCGGGGGACACAGCGGGGGACAAAGAGCGACACCGTGGGACACAGTGTGACACGGCGGGGCACAGCGGGGACACTGCGGGGACACAGCAGGACAAAGCAGGGGACACAGCGGGTCACAGCGGGGGACAGCGGAGACAGAGAGGGGACACAGCGAGACTCAGCGGTGACACAGCTGCACCCAACGGAGTACATAGCGGGACACAGCGGGCACAAAGCGGGGACACAGTGGGACATAGCGGGACACAGCACTACACAGCGGGCGACACAGCGGGACACAGCGGGGAACACAGCGGGACACAGCGGGGGACCCAGCATGGACACTGCGGGACACAGCGGGGGACACAGCGAGGACACAGTGGGGGACACAACGGGACACAGCGGGGGACACAGCGAGGACACAGCGGGACCCAGCGGGATACAACTTCGATACAGCGGGGACACAGCTTTACACAGCGTGGTACAAAGCTGTAGACACAACGGGACACAGTTGGTGCACAGCGGGACACAGCGGGACACACTGTGACACAGCGGGGACAAAGCGTGAGACAGAGTGGGGGACAGAGCGGGAGACAGCGGGGGACACAGCGAGGTCACAGCAGGACACAGTGGTGACACAGCGGGGGACACCACCTGACACAGCGGGTGACACAGCGGGGGACACAGCGGGACACAGCTGGGGACACAGAGGGGGACACAACGGGACACAGCGGGGGACACAGCGAGGACACAGCGGGACACAGCGGGACACAGCGGGGACACTGCGGGAACATAGCGGGACACAGCAGGTTACACAGCGGGACACAATGGGACACAGCTTGGGGCACAGCAGGGACACAGCGGGACACAGCGGGACACAGCGGTGCACCCAGCGAGGACACAGCAGGACACAGTGGGGGATACAGAGAGGAAACAGCGGGGGACACAGCGGGGGACAGCGGGACACAGCGGGGAACACATGGAACACAGTGAGGACACAGCGGGACACAGCGGGGGACACAGGGAGGACACAGCGGGACACAGTGAGGTACACAGCGGGAAACAGCAGGACACAGCTGGGGACACAGCGGAGACACAGCGGGACCCAGCGGGGGACACAGTGAGAACACAGCGGGACACAGAGGTGACACAAAGGGGACTCAGCGGGGGACACAGCGGGGGACAAAGAGGGACACCACGGGACACATTGTGACACGGCGGGACACAGCCGGGACACTGCGGGGACACAGCAGGATAAAGCGGGGACACAGCGGGACACAGCAGGACAAAGCGGGACACAGCGAGGGACAGCGGAGACAGAGAGGGGACACAGCGAGACTCAGCGGTGACACAGCTGGACCCAACGGAGTACATAGCGGGACACAGCGGTCACAAAGTGGGGACACAGTGGGACATAGCGGGACACAGAAGGGACACAGCGGGACACAGCGGGACACAGCGGGGGACACAGCGGGACACAGAGGGGGACCCAACGTGGACACTGCGGGACACAGCGGGGGACACAGCGAGGACACAGCGGGACCCAGCGGGATACAACTTCGATACAGCGGGGACACAGCTTTACACAGCGTGGTACACAGCTGTAGACACAACAGGAC
>NW_012303635.1:0-3030 GCF_000151885.1 Dipodomys ordii
CAGCGGGGGACAGAGCTGGAGACAGCGGGGGACACAGCGAGGACATAGCAGGACACAGCGTTGACACAGCGGGGTCTCAGCGGGGGACACATCGGGAGACAAAGAGGGACACCACGGAACACAGCGGGACACAGCAGGAAACAGCAGGGATACTGCGTGGACACAGTGGGACACAGCGGGGGACACAGCGGGGCACAGAGGGGGACAGAGCGGGACACAGTGGGGGACAGAGCGTGGGACACAGCAAGACACAGCGGGGACAAAGCTGGTCACAGCGGGGTACACAGAGGGACACAGCGGGGACGCAGTGGGGAAACAGCGTGACACAGCAGGACACAGCGGGACACAGCGGGGGACACAGCAAGGACACAGCGGCACACAGCATGGGACACAGCAAGGACACAGTGGGACACAGCGGGGGACACAGCGGGACATAGCGGGGGACACAGCGGGGGCACAGGGAGTACACAACAGGACACAGCGGGGGACAGAGCGAGGATACATTGGGACACATTGGGACACAGCGGGACTCAGCGGGGGACACAGCAGTACACAGCGGGACACAGCGGGGACACAGCAGAGACACAGCGGGGGACACAGCGGGACACAGCGGGGGACACAGGGATGTCACAGCGGTACCCAGCGGGACCCAGCGTCGATACAGCAGGGACACGCGGAACACAGTGGGGTACACAGCTGGGGACACAGCGAGGACACAGCGGGACACAGCGGGACACAGCGGGGACACTGAGGGAACATAGCAGGACACAGCAGGGTACACAGCGGGACACAGCTGGGGACACAGCGGGCACACAGCGGGACACAGCGGAACACAGCGTGAGACAAAGCGGGAGACAGCAGGGGACACAGCGAGGACATAGTGGGACACAGCGGCGACACAGAGGGGACTCAGCGGGGGACAAAGCGGGAGACAGCGGGGGACACAGCGAGGACACAGCAGCACACAGCGGCCACAAAGAGGGGACTCAGCTGTGGACACAGCGGGGGACAAAGAGGGACACCACGGGACACAGTGTGACACAGTGGGACACAGCGGGATCCTGCGGGGACACAGCAGGACAAAGCGGGGGACACAGCGGGACACAGCGGGCACACAGCGGGGACACAGCGGGACACAGCGGGAGACAAAGAGGGACAACACGGAACACAGCGGGACACAGCAGGAAACAGCAGTGACACTGCGGGGACACAGTGGGACACAGCGGGGGACACAGCGGGACACAGAGGGGGACAGAGTGGGACACAGTGGGGGACACAGCCGGACACAGCAGGGGAAACAGTGGGGGACACAGCGGGACACAGCGTGACACAGCGAGGACACAGCGGGACAGAGTGGGACACTGCAGGGCACAGCGGGGGACACAGCGGGACACAGCGGGGGACAAAGCGAGGACACAGCGGAACACAGAGTGGGACACAGTGAGGACACAGCGGGACACAGCGGGACACAGCCGGGTCCCAGCAGTGGACACAGCGGGACACAGCGGGGGACACAGCGGGACACAGAGGGAGACACATGGAGGACTCAGCGGGACAAAGCGGGGACACAGTGGCGACTCACCGGGGGACACAGCGGGGGACAAAGCGGGACACCACAGAACACAGTGGGAAACAGCGGGACACAGCGGGGAAACTGCGGGGACACAGGGGGACAAAGCGTGGGACACATAGGGACACAGCGGGGGACACAGTGGGGGACACAGCGGGACACAGCGGGGAACACAGCGAGGACACAGCCATACCCAGCGGTACACAGCGTCGATACAGCGGGCACACAGCCTTACACAGCGTGGTACACAGCTGTGAACACAACGGGCCACAGTGGGGGCACAGCGAGACACAGCGGGACACAGCGAGGACACAGCAGGACACAGCGCTGACACTGCGGGGGACACAGCGGGGGACACAGCAGGGGACACAGCCGGACACAGCGGGACACAGCGGGGGACACAGGGGGGACACAGCGGGACCCAGCGCGGGACACAGCGAGGACACATTGGGACACAACGGGGACACAGCGGGACTCAGCGGGGGACACAGCAGTACACAGCGGGACACAGCGGGACACAGCGGAGGACACAGAGGAGTAAACAGCGGGACACTGCGGGGAACACAGCGAGGATACAGCGGGACCAAGCGGGACACAGCGTCGATACAGCGGGCACACAGCGGGACACAGCGGGGGACACAGCTAGGACACAGCGGGACACAGCGGGACGCAGCCACCCCCCCTGCACCGACGTTGTAAAGCTCGTTTTGGACATGACAACTTGTACTTCTCATTGTTGCATCAGATCCACCTGTATCAATTAAACAACTGGTTTTTCCCCATCTCCTCCACAAGTTATACTGACATCAAATATAGTGAAAGCAGGGGTTATACTGTGGGGGAGGGACATACAAAGCAACAAAGAGATAATCTTATAAATGCGTTAGAAACACATGCATGAAAGAAAAAACATTAAAATACATATCTAAGGGTTCATTTTCCTGACATCACATTATCTGACCTTTTCCGCTTGACTCATACATATACTAGATATTGCAAATAAGGGAAACCATGGGACCTATGTTTCTTTGGGCCTGGCTTACTTCACTTAATATAATTTTTTCCAAGTTTTTCCATTTCCTAACAAATGGGGCAATGTCATTCTTTCTGATGGAGGCATAGAATTCCATTGTGTATATATACCACATTTTCTTGATCCATTCATCTACTGAGGGGCATCTGGGTTGGTTCCATATCTTAGCTATGGTAAATAATGCTGCAATAAACATAGTTGTGGTGGTAGCTTTAGTGTGGTCTTGTTTGTAAACATTTGGGTAAATGCCCAAAAGTGGGATTGCTGGGTCATAGGGGAGTTCTATGTGAAGTCTTTTGAGGAACCTCCATACTGCTTTCCAAAGTGGTTGGACAAGTTTACATTCCCACCAACAATGAAGTAAGGTTCCTTTCTGTCCACATCCCCTCCAGCATCTGTTGTTATTAGAGTTCTTGATTTTTGCCGT
>NW_012303636.1:0-3030 GCF_000151885.1 Dipodomys ordii
GAGAAGTAGAAGGAGAAATTGAAGCAGAAGCAAAAGGAGAAGCAGAAGGAAAAGAGAAGCAGAAGAAGGAGAAGGAGAAGGAGAAACTGAAAGAGAAGCAGAAAGGGAAGCAGAACGAGAAGCAGGAGAAGCAGTAGCAGGAGAAGCAGAAGCAGAAGAAACAGAAGAAGGAGAAGAAGCAGAAGCAGAAGGAGAAGCAGAAACAGAAGGAAAAGCAGAAAGAGAAGAAGGAGAAGCACAAGAAGCAGCAGCACGAGAAGCAGAAGAAGCAGAAGCCGAAGAAAGAGAAGCAGAATCTGACGCAGAAGGAGAAACAGAAGAAGCACAATCTGAAGCAGAAGCAGAAGAAACAGAAATAGTAGAATAAGCTGAAGCAGAAGCACCATGAGAAGCAGGAAAAGCAGAAGGAGAAGGCGAAAGAGAAGGATTAGGAGTAGGAGAAGCAAAAGGATAAGCAGAAGCAGAAAGAGACGCAGAAGGAGAAGCAGCACGAGAAGTAGGAGAAGCAGAAGAAACAGAAGACGCAGAAGCAAAATGAGAATCAGAAGGAGAAATTGAAGCAAAAGCAGAAGGAGAAGCAGAAGCAGAAGGAGAAGCAGAAGGAGAAGGAGAAGGAGAAGCAGAAAAAGAAGCAGAACGAGAAGCAGGAGAAGCAGAAACAGGAGAAGCAGAAACAGAAAAAAACAGAAGAAGGAGAAGAAGCAGAAGCAGAAAGAGAAGCAGAAACAGAAGGAAAAGCAGAAAGAGAAGCAGGGGATGCAGAAGAAGCAGCAGCAAGAGAAGCAGAAGCAGAAGAAGCAGAAGAAGCAGAAGCAGAACCTGAAGCAGAAGGAGAAGCAGGAGAAGCAGAAGAAGCAGAATCTGGAGAAGCAGAAGGAGAAGCAGAAGCAGAAAGAGAAGAAAAATCAGGAGAGCAGGAGTAGAAGCAGAAGAAACAGAAGAAGCAGAGGCAGTAGCAGAAGAAGCAGAAGATGCAGAAGCAGGAGGAGAAGCAGAAGGAAAAGCAGAAGAACGAGAAGGAGAAGGAGAAACAGAAGGAGAAGCAGAAAGAGAAGCAGAAGAAGGAGCAGGAGAAGGAAAAGCAGCAGGAGAAGCAGAAAGAGCAGCAGAAGGTGAAGCAGGAGATGCAGAAACAGGAGAAGCAGAAGCAGAAGAAACAGGAGAAGGACAAGAAGCAGAAGCAGAAGGAGATCCAGAAACAGAAGGAGAAGCAAAAAGAGAAGGAGGGAAGCAGAAGAAGCAGGAGAAGCAGAAGCATAAGAATCTGAAGAAGCAGAAGCAGAATTTGAAGCAGAAGGAGAAGCTGGAGAAGCAGAAGAAGTTTTTTTTTGAGGAGCTGAATGAGTAGCTGAAGGAGAAGCAGAAGCAGAATGAGAATCAAAAGCAGAAGGATTAGCAGAAGAAACAGAAGAATAGAATCAGTAGCCATTGTAGCAGAAGCAGAAGGAGAAGCAGAAGGAAAAGCAGAAGAACAAGAAGGAGAAGGAGAAACAGAAGGAGAAGCAGAAGGAGAAGCAGAAAGAGAAGCAGGTAAAGCAGAAGATGCAGAAGCAGAAGGAGAATCAGAAGGAGAAGCAGAAGAAGGAGAAGGAGAAGCAGATGCAGAAGAAGATGCAGAAGGAGAATCAGGAGAAGCAGAAGAAGCAGAAGCAGAAGGAGAAGCAGGAAAAGCAAAAGAAGCAGAGGCAAAAGTAGAAGCAAAAGAAGGAGAAGGAGAAGGAGAAGCAGGAGCAGAAGCAGCAGAAGAAGCATAAGGACAAGCACAAGCAGAAGGAGATGCAGAAGCAGAAGGAGAAGCAGAAAGAGAAGCAGAAGAAGCAGTAGCAGGAGAAGCAGAAGCAGAAGAATCAGAAGAAGCCAAAGAAGCAGAAGCAGGACCTGAAGCAGAAGAAACAGAACAAGCAGAAGAAGCAGAAGCAGAACGAGAAATAGAAGAAGAAGAAGGAGAAGGAGAAAGAGAAGGATTAGGAGTAGGAAGAGCAGAAGGAGAATCAGAAGCAGAACGAGAAGCAGAAGGAGCATCAGAAGGAGAAGCAGAAGGAGAAACAGAAGGAGGTGCAGAAGCAGAAGAAGCAGCAGAAGGAGAAGCAGAAGCAGAAGAAGATGCAGAAGGAGAAGCAGGAGAAGCAGAAGAAGCAAAATCAGGAGAAGCAGAAGTAGGAGAAGGAGAATGAGAAGGAAGGGCAGCAGAAGGAATAGGAGAAGCAGAAGCAGAATGAGAAGCAGAAAGAGAAACAGTAGAAGCAGAAGAAGCAGGAAAAGCAGAAGCAGACGATAGAGAAGAAGAAGAAGAAAAAGAAGAAGAAGAAGAAGAAGAAGAAGAAGAAGAAGAAGAAGAAGAAGAAGAAGAAGGAGAAGGAGAAGAAGAAGGAGAAGCATATGGAGAAGTAGTAGAAGCAGAAGAAGCAGAAACAGGAGAAGCTGAAGATAAAGAATAAGCAAATGAAGCAGAAGCAGAAGCAGTGGGAGAAGCAGAAGAAGGAGAAGGCGAAGGAGCAGCAGAAAGAGAAGCAATAGCAGAAAGAGAAGCAGAAACAGAAGGAGAACAAGAAGGAGAAGCAGGAGAATCAGAAGAAGCAGAAGTAGAAGCAGAAAGAGGAGAAGAAAGAGAAGCAGAAGTAGAATCAGAAGAAACAGAAGAAGAAGAAGCAGAAGAAACAGAAGCAAAAGAAACAGAAGAAGGAGAAGAGCAGAAGCAGATGCAGAAGGAGAAGCAGAAGCAGAAGGAGAAGGAGAAAGAGAAGGAGGAGAAGTAGAAGAAGCAGGAGAAGCAGAAGCAGAAGAAACAGGAGAAGCCGAAGAAGCAGAAGCAGAATCTGAAGCAGAAGGAGAAACAGAAGAAGCACAATCTGAAGCAGAAGCAGAAGAAACAGAAATAGTAGAATAAGCAGAAGCAGAAGCAGCAGGAGAAGCAGAAGAAGAAGACGGAGAAGGCGAGAAAGAAGGATTAGGAGTAGGAGAAGCAAAAGGATAAGCAGAAGCTGAAAGAGAAGCAGAAGGAGAAGCAACACGAGAAGTAGGAGAAGCAGA
>NW_012303637.1:0-3030 GCF_000151885.1 Dipodomys ordii
TGCTCAGCTGTATTACTCATTTGGATTTAAATGCGGATTTGATTGGTTTATTTTTGGAATATTGGGATTACAAGTAGGTTTTTTTTGCTGGATACTTTGAGGACTTTGCGGAACATTTAATTTTTCTCAGCAGGGGTCATAGCGTTACACAGTGGGACACTGCGGGGGACACAGTGGAACTCAGCGGGGGACTCAGTGAGGACACAGCGGGATACAGCGGGGGACACAGCAAGGACACAGCGGGGGACACACCGGGGGACTCAGCAGAACACAGCAGGGAACACAGTGAGGACACAGCAGGACCCAGCAGGACACAGCGTCGATACAGCGGGGATACAGCGTTACACAGTGTGGTTCACATCTGTGGACACAAGGGGACACAGTGTGGGCACAGCGGGACACAGCGGGACACAGTGGGACAAAGCAAGGACAAATCGTGAGACACAGCGAGGGACAGAGCTCGAGACAGCGGGGGACACAGCTAGGACACAGCAGGGCACAGCGGGACACAGCAGGGACAGAGCGGGACACAGCGGGACACAGCGGAACACAGCGGGGGGCACAGCGGGACCCAGCGGGGAACCCAGCGAGGACACAGCAGGACAAAGCGGGGGACACAGCGGTGACAAAGCTGGACACAACGGAGTACATAGCAGGACCCAGCGGGACACAGCGTCGATACAGCAGGGACACAGCATTATACAGTATGGTACACAGCTGTGGACACAACGGGACACAGTGGGGGCACAGCAGGACACAGCGGAACACAGTGGGACACAGCAGGGCAAAGCGTGAGACACAGTGGGGGACAGAGAGTGACACAGAGGGGACACAGCGAGGGCACAGCGGGACACAGCGGGGGAAACAGCGGGACACAGCGGTGGACACAGGGGGACAGAGCGGGGGACACAGCGGGACACAGCGGGGGAAACAGCGGGACACAGCGGTGGACACAGCAGGACAGAGCGGGGATACAGCGGGACACAGCGGTGGACACAGCGGGACACAGCGGTGGACACAGCGAGGACACAGCGGGACCTAGCGGGACACAGCGTCGATACAGCGGGGACAGAGTGGGCCACAGCGGGGTACACAGCTGGGGACACAACGGGGCACATCGGGGGACACAGCAAGGACTCAGCGGAACACAGCGTGGGACACAGTGAGGACACAGGTGGACACAGTGGGACACAGCTGGACACAGCAGGAACACAGCAGTAGACACAGTGGGAAACAGCAAGGGTCACAGCGGGACACAGCGGGGGACACAGGGATGACAGAGCACGACACAGCGGGGACACAGCGGGGACTCAGCGGGGGACACAGCGGGGGACAAATCGGGACACCACGGGACACAGCGGGAAACAGCGGTAACCCTGCGGGGACACAGCGGGACACAGCAGGGGACACAGCAAGGACACAGCGGGACACAGCAGGGGACACAGCGAGGACACAGCGGGGGACACAGCGGGGGACACTGCGAGACACAGCGGGGAACACAGCGAGGACACAGCGGGACCCAGCGGGACACAGCGTCGATACAGCGGGGACACAGCGTTACACAGCGGGGTACACAGCTGTGGACACAACGGGACACAGTGGGGGCACAGCGAGACACAGCAGAACACAGTGGGACACAGCAGGGACAAAGCGTGAGACACAGAGGGGGACAGAGCGGGAGACAGCGGGGGAAACAGCGAGGACACAGCGGGACACAGCGGGGGACACAGCGGGACACAGCGGTGGACACAGCGGGACAGAGCGGGGGACACAGCAGGACATAGCAGTGGACACAGCGGGACACAGCGGTGGACACAGCGAGGACACAGCAGAACTCAGCGGGACACAGGGTAGATACAGCGGGGACAGAGTGGGCCACAGCGGGATACACAGTTGGGGACACAACGGGGCACATCGGAGGACACCGCAAGGACTCAGCGGAACACAGCGTGGGACACAGTGAGGACACAGGGTGACACAGCGGGACACAGCGGGACAGAGCAGGAACACAGCAGTAGACACAGCGGGACACAGCCGGGGACACATTGGGACACAGCGGGGACACAGCGGGGACACAGTGGTACTCAGCGGGGGACACAGCAGTACACAGCGGGACACAGCGGGGACACAGCAGGGACTCAGCGGGGGACACAGCGGGGGACAAAGCGGGACACCACGGGACAGAGCGGGACACAGCGGGGACAAGGGGGAGACAGAGCGGGACACAGCAAAGACACAGCGGGACACAGCGGGGGACACAACGGGACACAGCGGCGGACACAGCGGGACAAAGCAGGGTACAGAGCAGGGGACACATCGGGATACAGAGGGACACAGCGGGGGACCCAGCGGGAAACAGCGGGGGGCCCAGCGAGGACACAGCGGGGGACACAGACAGGAAAACATCGGGGGACACACCGGGGGACACAGCGGGACACAGCAGGGAACACAGCGAGGACACAGCGGGAGCCAGCGGGACCCAGCGTCGATACAGCGGGGATACAGCGTTACACAGTGTGGTACAAATCTGTGGAAACAAGGGGACACAGTGGGGGCACAGCGGGACAGAGCGGGACACAGTGGGACACAGCGAGGACAAATCGTGAGACACAGTGGGGGACAGAGTGGGAGACAGCGGGGGACACAGCGAGGACACAGCAGGACAGAGCGGGACACAGCAGGGACAGAGCGGGACACAGTGGGACCCAGCGGGACACAGCAGGGGACAAAGAGGGACACAGTGGGGGAACCAGCGAGGACACAGCGGGACACAGCGAGGGACACAGCGAGGACACAGCGGGGGACACAGCGGGGGACACTGCGGGACACAGCGGGGAACACAGCGAGGACACAGCGGGACCCAGCGGGACACAGCGTCGATACAGCGGGGACACAGCGTTACACAGCGTGGTACACAGCTGTGGACACAACGGGACACAGTGGGGGCACAGCGGGACACAGCGGAACACAGGGGGACACAGCTGGGACAAAGCGTGAGACACAGCGGGGGACAGAGCGGGAGACAGCGTG
>NW_012303638.1:0-3030 GCF_000151885.1 Dipodomys ordii
GAAGCAGAAGAAGCAGCAGAAGGAGAAGAAGATGCATAAGGAGCAGCAGGAGAAGCAGAAGAATCAGAAGCAGAAGGAGGAGAAGTAGGAGAAGGAGAAGGAAGAGCCACAGAAGCAATAGAAGCAGAAGGAGAAGCAGAAGCAGCAGGAGAAGCAGAAAGCGAAGCAGTAGAAGAAGAAGAAGCAGGAAAAGCAGAAGCAGCAGAAAGAGAAGAAGAAGAAGAAGAAGAAGAAGAAGAAGAAGAAGAAGAAGAAGAAGAAGAAGAAGAAGAAGAAGAAGAAGAAGAAGAAGAAGAAGAAGAAGAAGAAGAAGAAGAAGAAGAAGGAGGAGGAGAAGGAGAAGAAGAAGGAGAAGGAGAAGGAGAAGCAGTAGAAGCAGGAGAAGCAGAAGCAGAAGAAAAAGAATAAGCATAAGAAGCAGAAGCAGAGGGAGAAGCAGAAGCAGGAGAAGCAGAAGCAGAAGAAGCAGCAGAAGGAGAAGCAGAAGCAGAAGAAGATGCAGAAGGAGAAGAAGGAGAAGGAGAAGGCGAAAGAGAAGGATTAGGAGTAGGAGAAGCAAAAGGATAAACAGAAGCAGAAAGAGACGCAGAAGGAGAAGCAGCACGTGAAGTAGGAGAAGCAGGTGAAGCAGAAGCAGGAGAAGCAGAAGAATCAGAAGACGCAGAAGCAGAATGAGAAGCAGAAGGAGAAATTGAAGCAGAAGCAGAAGGAGAAGCAGAAGCAGAAGATGGAGAAGGAGAAGCAGAAAGAGAAGCACAACGAGAAGCAGGAGAAGCAGAAGCAGGAGAAGCAGAAGCAGAAAAAACATAGGAAGGAGAAGAAGCAGAAGCAGAAGGAGAAGCTGAAACAGAAGGAAAAGCAGAAAGAGAAGCAGGAGAAGCAGAAGAAGCATCAGCAGGAGAACCAGAAGCAGAAGAAGCCGAAGAAGCAGAAGCAGAACCTGAAGCAGAAGGAGAAGCAGGAGAAGCAGAAGAAGCAGAATCTGGAGAAGCAGAAGGAGAAGCAGAAGCAGAAATAGAAGCAAAAGCAGAAGGAGAAGCAGAAGGGGAAGCAGAAGAAACAGAAGAAGCAGAGGCAGTAGCAGAAGAAGCAGAAGATGCAGAAGCAGAAGGAAAAGCAGAAGAACGAGAAGGAGAAGGAGTAGGAGAAACAGAAGGAGAAGCAGAAAGAGAAGCAGAAGAAGGAGCAGGAGAAGGAAAAGCAGCAGGAGAAGCAGAAAGAGCAGCAGAAGGAGAAGCAGAAGCAGAATCAGAAGTAGAAGCAGAAGAAGGAGAAGCAGAAGGAGAAGCATAAAGAGAAACAGAAGGAGAAGCAGGAGAAGCAGAAGCAGGAGAAGCAGAATCAAAAGAAATAGAAGAAGGATAAGAAGCAGAAGCAGATAGAGAAGCAGAAACAGAAGGAGAAGCAGAAATAGAAGCAGAAGAAGCTGAAGAAGCAGAAGCAGATCCTCAAGCAGAAGGAGAAGCAGGAGTAGCAGAAGAAGCAGAATCTGGAGAAGAAGGAGAAGCAGAAGGAGAAGCAGAAGCAGAAAGAGAAGCAAAAGCAGAAGGAGAAGCAGAAAGAGAAGCAGATGATACAGAAGAAGCAGATTTAGTAGCAGAAGAAGCTGACGATGCAGAAGCAGATAGAGAAGCAGAAGGTATAGCAGAATAACGACAAGGAGAAACAGAAGGAGAAGAAGAATGAGAAGCAGAAGGAGAAGCAGGAAAAACAGAAGAAGCAGAAACAGACGGAGAAGCAGAAGAAGGAGAAGCAGAAGCAGAAGAAGAAGCAGAAGGAAAAGCACAAGCAGAAGGAGATGCAGAAGGAGTAGCAGGAGAAGCAGAAGACGCAGAAGGAGAAGGAGAAGAAGAAGGAGAAGAAGCAGAATCAGAAGAAGCAGAAGGAGAAGTAGAAAGAGAAGCCGACGAAGAGAAGCAGAACGAGAAGCAGGAGAAGCAGAAGAAGCAGAGCGGGAGAAGCAGAAGAAGAAGAAACAGAAGAAATAGAAGGAGCAGAAGCAGAAGGAGGAGCAGAAGCAGAAGGAGAAGCAGAAAGAGAAGCAGGAAAAGCAGAAGAAGCAGAAGCAGAAGAAACAGGAGAAGGACAAGAAGCTGAAGCAGAAGCAGAAGGAGAAGCAGAAAGAGAAGCACTAGAAGCAGAAGACGCAGGAAAATCAGAAGCAGCAGAAAGAGAAGAAGAAGAAGAAGTAGAAGAGAGAGAGAGAGAAGAGAGAGAGAGAGAGAGAGAGAGAGAGAGAGAGAGAGAGAGAGAGAGAGAGAGAGGAGAAGGAGAAGGAGAAGGAGAAGGAGAAGCAGTAGAAGCAGAAGAAGCAGAAGCAGGAGAAGCAGAAGCAGAAGAAAAAGAATAAGCATAAGAAGCAGAATCAGAGGGAGAAGCAGCAGAAGGAGAAGCAGAAGCAGAAGAAGCAGCAGAAGGAGAAGCAGAAGAAGAAGATGCAGAAGGAGAAGCAGGAGAAGCAGAAGAAGGAGAAGGAGAAGGCGAAAGAGAAGGATTAGGAGTAGGAGAAGCAAAAGGATAAGCAGAAGCAGAAAGAGACGCAGAAGGAGAAGCAGCACGAGAATTAGGAGAAGCAGGAGAAGCAGAAGCAGGAGAAGCAGAAGAAACAGAAGACGCAGAAGCAGAATGAGAAGCAGAAGGAGAAATTGAAGCAGAAGCAGAAGCAGAAGGAGAAGCAGAAGCAGAAGGAGAAGCAAAAGAAGGAGAAGGAGAAGCAGAAAGAGAAGCAGAAAGAGAAGCAGCACGAGAAGTAGGAGAAGCAGGAGAAGCAGAAGCAGGAGAAGCAGAATAAACAGAAGACGCAGAAGCAGAATGAGAAGCAGAAGGAGAAATTGAAGCAGAAGCAGAAGCAGAAGGAGAAGCAGAAGCAGAAGGAGAGAAGAAGTAGAAGAAGCAGAATCCAAAGAAGCAGAAGCAGAAGTAGAAAGAGAAGCCGACGAAGAGAAGCAGAAGGACAAGCAGGAGAAGCAGAAGAAGCAGAAGTGGGAGAAGCAGAAGAAGAAGAAACAGAAGAAGGAGAAGGAGCAGAAT
>NW_012303639.1:0-3030 GCF_000151885.1 Dipodomys ordii
CAGTGGGAGACACAGTGGGACACAGCGGGACACAGTGTGACACAGCGGGACACAGCGGGGTACACAGCTGGGCACACAACGGGAAACAGCGGGGAACACAGCGGGACACAGCGGGGACAAAGCGGGGGACATAGCGTGGGACAGGTCGGGACACCACGGAACACAGCGGGACACACCGGGGGACACAGCGGAACACAGTGGGGGACAGAGCGTGGGACACAGCGAGACACAGCGGGGACCAAGCTGGACACAGCGGGGTACACAGCGGGACACAGCGGGGTCACAGCGGGGACACAGCGGGACACAGCGGGTCCCAGCAAGACACAGCGGGACACAGCAGGACACAGTGGGGGAAACAGTGGGACACAGCGGGGACCCAACGGGGAATCAGCGGGGGACAGAGCGTGGGACAAAGCGAGGACACAGCGGGACATAGCGGGGAAAACAGCGGGACACAGCAGGAACACAGCAGTGGACACAGCGGGACACAGCGGGGGACACAGCGAGGACACAGAGGACAGAGCGGGACACAGCGGGGACACAGCAGGGACACAGCAGGGACACAGCGGGGGACACAGCGGGACACAACAGGACACAGCGGGGGACACAGCAGGACACAGCGGGGGAAACAGCGGGGTTCGCAGCGGGACACAGCGGGGTACACAGCAGGACACAGCGTCGATACAGAGGGGACACAGCGGGACACAGCGGGTACACTGCTGGGGACACAAAGGGACACATCGGGGGACACAGCGAGGACACAGCGGAACACAGCATAGGACACAGCGAGGACACCGTGGGACACAGCGGGACACAGCGGGGACACAGCAGTAGACACAGCGGGACACAGCGGGGATCGCAGCGGGACACAGCGGGGTACACAGCAGGACACAGCGGGGGACACAGCGGGGTTCACAGCGGGACACAACGGGGAACACAGCGAGGACCCAGCGGGACCCAGCAGGACACAGCGTCGATACAGCGGGGACACAGCGTTACACAGCGGGTTACACAGCTGGGGACACAAAGGGGCACATTGGGGTACACATCGAGGACACAGCGGGACACAGCAGGGGACACAGTGAGTACACATCGGGACACAACGGGGGACACAGTGAGGACACAGCGGGGGACACAGCGGAACACAGCGGGACACAGTGGGGGACACAAGGGGGACACAGCGGGGACACAGCGGAACTCAGCGGGGGACAAAGCAGGAGACAGCGGGGGACACAGCGAGGACACAGCGGGATACAGCGGGGACACAGAAGGGACTCAGCGGGGGACACATCGGGGGACACAGCGGGAATACAGCGGGACACAGCAGGGGACACAGCGGGACACAGCGGGGGGCACAGCGAGGACACAGCGGGGGACACAGAGGAACACAGAGGGGGACACAGAGGAGTACACAGTGGGACACAGCGGGGAACACAGCGAGGGCACAGTGGGGACACAGCGGGACAGAGCGGGGTACACAGCTGGGGACACAAAGGGACACATCGGGGGACACAGCATGGGACACAGCAAGGACACAGCGGGACACAGCGGGACACAGCGGGACACAACAGGGACAAAGAAGTAGTCACAGCGGTAGTCACAGCGGACACAGCGGGACATAGCGGGGGACACAGCGGGACACAGTGGGGGACACAGCGAGGACACAGCGGGACACAGCGGTACACAGCGTCGGTACAGCGGGAACACAGCGGGACACAGCGGGGTACACAGCTGGGGACACAATGGGACACAGCAGGGGACACAGCGAGGACACAGCGGAACACAACGTGGGACACAGCGAGGACACAGCGGGACACAGCGGGACACAGCGGGGACACAGCAGGGACACAGCAGGGACACAGCGGGGGACACAGCGGGACACAACGGGACACAGCGGAGGACACAGCAGGACACAGCAGAGGACACAGCGGGACACAACGGGACACAGCGGGGGACACAGCGGGGTTCACAGCGGGACACAACGGGGAACACAGCGAGGACCCAGCGGGACACAGCGTCGATACAGCAGGGACACAGCGTTACACAGCGGGTTACACAGCTGGGGACACAAAGGGACACAGTGGGGGACACAGCGGAACACAGCGGGACACAGTGGGACACAGCGGGGACAAAGCGTGAGACACAGCGGGGGACAGAACGGGGACAGTGGGGGACACAGCGAGGACACAGCGGGACACTGCAGGGGACACAGCAGGGGACAAAGCGGGACACCAAGGGACACAGTGTGACACAGCGGGACACAGCGGGGTACACAGCTGGGCACACAACGGGAAACAGCGGGGGACACAGCGGCAAACAGTGGGACATAGCGGGGAGAAAGCGAGGGACATAGCGGGGGACAGGTCGGTACACCACGGAACACAGCGGGACACAGCGGGAAACAGCTGTGACCCTGCGGGGACACAGCGGGGGACACAGCGGATCACAGTGGGTGACAGAGCGTGGGACACAGCGAGACACAGCGGGGACCAAGCTGGACACAGCAGGGTACACAGCGGGACACAGCGTGGACAAAGCGGGTACACAGCGGGACACAGCGGGTCCCAGCAGGGACACAGCGGGACACAGCAGGACACAGCGGGCGACACAGCGGGACACAGCGGCGGACACAGTGGGGACAGAGCGGGACACAGCGGAGTACACAGCGAGGACACAGCAGGACTCAGCGGGGGACCCAGCAGTACACAGCGGGACACAGCGGGACACAGCGGGACACTGTGTGGGACACAGCGGGACACAGAGGGGGACACAGAGGGGTACACAGCGGGACACAGCGGGGAACCAGCGAGGACACAGAAGGACCCGGCGGAACACAGCGTCGATGCAGCGGGTACACAGCGGGACACAACAGGGTACACAGCTGGGGACACAAAGGGACACATCGGGGGACACAGGAGGACACATCGGAACACAGCGTGGGACACAGCGAGGACACAGGGGGACATAGCTGGACACAGCGGGACCCAGCAGGACCCAGCAGGGACACAGCAGTAGACACAGCGGACATGA
>NW_012303640.1:0-3030 GCF_000151885.1 Dipodomys ordii
CCCCATTTGTCCCGCTGTGTAGCCGCTGTGTCAGCTGTTTCCCGCTGTGTCCCGCTGTGTCCCCCACTGTGTCCCGATGTGTCTCTTCTGTGTCCCTGCTATGTCCCCCTGTGTCCCCCGCTGTGTAACATTGTGTCCCCCGCTGTGTCCCGCTGTGTACACTGCTGTGACCCCGATGTGACTTCCTGTGTCCCGCTGTGTCCCCCGCTGTGTCCCGCTGTGTCCCCCGCTGTGTCCCGCTGTGTCCCCCGCTGTGTCCCGCTGTGTCCCCCACTGTGTCCCCGCAGTGTCCCCTCTGTGTCCCTGCTATGTCCCGCTGTGTCCTCGCTGTGTCCCCCACTGTCTACCGCTTTGTCCCCCGCTGTGTCGCACTGTGTCCCGCTGTGTCCTCGCTGTGTCCCCCGCTGTGTCCTGCTGTGTCCCCGCTGTGTTCCCCGCTGTTTCCCGCTGTGTCCCTGCAGTGTCATCGCTCTGTCCAGCTGTGTACTGTTCTGTCCCGTGGTGGCCCGCTGTGTCCAGCTGTGTCCCCGCTCTGTCCCGTTGTGTCCTCACTTGTCCCCCGTTGTTTCCCGCTGTATCCCCCGCTGTGTCCAACTGTGTCACGCTGTTTCCCGCTCTGTCCCCGATGTGTCCCGCTGTGTCCCGATGTGTCCCCTGCTGTGTCCCCCTGTGTCCCGCTGTATCCTGCTGTGTCCCGCTGTGTCCCCCACTTTGTCCCGCTTTGTACCCCCTGTGTCCGCCGCTGTGTCCCGCTGTATTCCCCGCTGTGTCCCGCTGTGTCCCCAGCTGTGTCCCCGCTTTGTCCCCGGCGTTGTCCTCACTGTGTCCCTCTGTTTCCCTCTTTGTCCCCAGCTGTGTCCTCGCTTTGTTCCCCGCTGTGTCCCTCTGTGTCCTCCGCTGTGTCCCCCGCTCTGTCCCGCTGTGTCCCCCACTGTGTCCCGCTGTGTTCCGCTTTGTCCCCCACTGTGTCCCTGCTGTGTCCCTGCTGTGTCCAGCTGTGTTCCGCTTTGTCCCCCTCCGTGTCCCCCGCTGTGTCCCCCACTTTGTCCCGCTGTGTTCCGCTTTGTCCCCCGCTGTGTCGCGCTGTGTCCCGCTGTGTCCTCGCTGTGTCCCCTGCTGTGTCCTGCTGTGTCCCCGCTGTGTCCAGCGGTGTACTGCTCTGTCGCGTGGTGGCCCGCTGTGGCCAGCTGTGTCCCCGCTCTGTCCCGCTTTGTCCCCCCTGTGTCCGCCGCTGTATCCCGCTGTATTCCCCGCTGTGTCCCGCTGTGACCCCAGCTGGGTCCCCGCTGTGTCCCCCGCGTTGTCCTCGCTGTGTCCCTCTGTTTCCCTCTTTTTCCACCGCTGTGTCCTCGCTGTGTTCCCCGCTCTGTCCCCCTGTGTCCCCCACTGTGTCCCACTGTGTTCTGCTTTGTCCCCCACTGTGTCCCGCTGTGTCCCCAGCTGTGTCCCCGCTGTGTCCCCTGCATTGTCCTCGCCGTGTCCCTCTGTTTCCCTCTGTGTCCCCTGCTGTGTCCCGTTGTGTCCCCCGCTGTGTCCCCCGCTGTGTCCCGCTGTGTACCACGCTGTGTCCCGCTGTGTCCCCCGCTGTGTCCCCTGTGTCCCCCGCTGTGTCTCCCTGTGTCCACCCGTTGTGTCCCGCTGTGTTCCGCTGTGTCCCCCGCTGTGTCCCACTGTGTCCTTGCTGTGTCGCCCGCTGTGTCCCGCTGTGTTCCCCCGCTGTGTCTCGCTGTGTCCCGCTGTGTCCCGCTGGGTCCCGCTGAGTCTCCGTTGTGTCTCCCGCTGGGTCCCGCCGTGTCCCCTTCTGTGTCCCGCTGTGTCTACTACTGTGTCCCTGCTGTGTCCCGCTGTGTCCTGCTGTGTCCCCCTGTGTCCTTGCTGTGTCGCACGCTGTGTTCTGCTGTGTCCTCGCTGTGTCCCCCGATGTGTCACTTTGTGTCCCCAGCTGTATAATTCACTATGTCCCCGCTGTATCAACGCTGTGTCCCGCTGTGTCCCGCTGTGTCCTCGCTGTGTCCCCCGCTGTCTCCCACTTTGTCCCACGCTGTGTCACGCTGTGTCCTGCTGTGTCCCCTGCTGTATCCCCGCTGTGTCCCGCTATGTCTCGCTGTGTCCCACTGTGTCCCGCTGTGCCCCCCGCTGTGTCCCGCTGTGTCCCCGCTGTGTCCCAAGCTCTGTCCCGCTCTGTACCCCGCTGTGTCCCGCTATGTTCCCGCAGTGTCCCTTCTGTGTCCCGCTATGTTCCCGCAGTGTCGCCGCTGTGTCCCGCTGTGTCCCGCTGTGTCCTCGCTGTGTCCCCCGCTGTGTCCCGCTGTGTCCCCCGCGTGTCCCCGCAGTGTCCCCTCTGTGTCCCACTGTGTACCGTGGTGTCCTGCTTTGTCCCCCGCTGTGTTCCACGCTGAGTCCCCTCTGTATCCCTGCTATGTCCCGCTGTGTGCTCGCTGTGTCCCCTGCTGTCTCCCGCTTTGTCCCCCGCTGTGTCGAGCTGTGTCCCGCTGTGACCTCGCTGTGTCCCCCTGTTTCCCGCTTTGTCCCGTGCTGTGTCCTGCTTTGTCCCCGCTGTGTCCCCCGCTGTATACCGCTTTGTCCCCGCAGTGTCACCGATGTTTCCTGCTGTGACCTGCTCTGTCGCGTGGTGTCCAGCTTTGTCACCCGCTGTGTCCCCCGCTGAGTCCCCGCTGTGTCCCTGCTGTGTCTCGCTGTGTCTTCCCTCTGTCCCCAGCAGTGGCCCGCTCTGTCCCCTGCTGTGTCCCCCGGGTTGTCCTCCATGTGTCCCTATGTTTCCCTCTGTGTCCCCCGCTGTGTCCCATTGTGTCCCCGCCCTGTGTACCCTGCTGTGTCCGACTGTGTACCTCGCTGTGTCCCGCTGTGTCCCCCCATGTGTCTCGCTTTGTTCCCCGCTGTGTCCAGCTGTGTCCCCCTCTGTGTCCCGCTGTGTCCCCTGCTGTGTCGCCTGCTGTGTCCCGCTGTGTCCCCCGCTGTGTCCCTCTGTGTCCCAAGCTGTGTCCCGCTGTGTCCACTGCTGTGTCTTGC
>NW_012303641.1:0-3030 GCF_000151885.1 Dipodomys ordii
CCGTGGTGTCCCACTTGTCCCCACGCTGTGTCCCCCGCTGAGTCCCCTCTGAGTCGCCTCTGTGTCCCCCTTTGTCCTCGCTGTGTGCTCCGCTGTCTCCCGCTTTGTCTCCCTCTGTATTCCGCTGTGTCCCGCTGTGTCCCGCTGTGTACCCCGCTGTGTCCTGCTATGTTCCCGCAGTGATCCCGATGTGTCCCGCTGTGTCCCGCTGTGTCCTCGCTGTGTCCCCAGCTGTGTACCCCACTCTGTCCCGCTGTGTCCCCCGATGTGTCTCTGCTGTGTCCCCGCTGTGTCCCGCTTTGTCCTGCTGTGTACTGCTGTGTCCCCCGCTGTGTCCCGCTGTGTCCTGCTGTGTCACGCTGTTTCCCCGCTGCGTCCCTGCTGTATCCCTCTGGGTACCCCGCTGTGTCCAGCTTTGTCCCTGCTGTGTCTCGCTGTGTCCCACGCTCTGTCCCCCTCTGTTTCCCGCTGTGTCCCCAGCTGTGTCCCACTGTGTCCCCGCAGGGTCACTGCTGTTTCCCGCTGTGTCCCGCTGTGTTCCGTGGTGTCCCTCTTTGTCTCCCGCTGTGTCCCCCGCTGAGTCCCCGCTGTGTCCCGCTGTGTCCTCGCTGTGTCCCCCGCTGTCTCCCGCTCTGTCCCCCGCTGTGTCTCACGCTTTGTCCCCGCTGTGTCCCACTGTGTCCCGCTGTGTCCCGCTGTGCCCCCACTGTATTTCGTTGTGTCCATAGCTGTGTAACACGCTGTGTAACGCTGTGTGCCCGCTGTATCTACGCTGTGTCCCGCTGGGTCCCGCTGGGTCCTCGCTGTGTCCCCCGCTGTGTCCCGCTGTGTCCCGCTGTGTCCCGCTGTGTCCCCCCTTGAGTCCCCGCTGTGTCACCGCTGTGTCCCGCTGTTTCCTCGCTGTGTCCCCTGCTGTCTCCCTCTCTGTCCCCTGCTGTGTCTCACGCTTTGTCCCCGCTGTGTCCCACTGTGTCCCGCTGTGTCCGGCTGTGCCCCCACTGTGTCCCGTTCTGTAAACAGATGTGTACTACGCTGTGTAACGCTGTGTGCCCGCTGTATCGACGCTGTGTCCCGCTGTGTCCTCGCTGTGTTCCCCGCTGTCTCCCGCTCTGTCCCTCGCTGTGTCTCACGCTTTGTCCCCGCTGTGTCCCACTGTGTCCCGCTATGTCCGGCTGTGCCCCCACTGTGTCCCGTTGTATCCACAGCTGAGTACCACGCTGTGTAACGCTGTGTGCCCGCTGTATTGACGCTGTGTCCCGCTGAGTCCCCCGCTGTGTCCTCGCTGTGTTCCCCGCTGTGTCCCGCTGTGTCCCCCGCTTTGTCCCCCTGTGTCCCCCGCTGTGTCCCGCTGTGTCCTCGCTGGGTCTCCCGTTGGGTCCCGCTGTGTCCCCCGCTATGTCCCGCTGTGTACCGCTGTGTCCCCCGCTGTGTCCTGTTGTGTCCCCAGCTGTGTACCCCGTTGTGTCCCGCTGTATCGACGCTGTATCCCACTGGGTCCCGCTGTTTCCCACTGTGTCCCCCACTGTATACCACTGTGTCCCCGCAGATTCCCCTCTGTTTCCCGCTGTGTCCCGCTGTGTTCCGTGGTGTCCTCGCTGTGTCCCCCTGCTGTGTCCCGCTGTGTCCCGCTGTGTCCCCCACTGTGACCCTATGTGTCCCACGCTTTGTCTCCCTGTGTCCCCGCAGTTTCCCCGCTGTGTCCCGCTGTTTCCCACTGTGTTCTGTGGTGTACCGCTTTGTCCCCCTCTGTGTCCCGCTGTGTCCCCTGCTGTGTCCCACTGTGTCCCCGCAGTGTCACTGCTGTTTCTTGCTGTGTCCCGCTGTGTTTGGTGGTGTCCCTCTTTTTCTCCCGCTGTGTCCCCCGCTGTGTCCCGCTGTGTCCTACTGTGTCCCGCTCTGTCCCCGCTGTGTCCCGCTGTGTCCCACTGCGTCCCGCTGTGTCCCGCTGTGCCCCCACTGTGTCCCGTTGTGTCCACAGCTTTGTACCATGCTGTGATAACGCTGTGTCTCCGCTGTATCGACGCTGTGTCCCGCTGGGTCCCGATGTGTCCTCGCTGTGTTCCCCGCTGTGTCCAGCTGTTTCCCCACTTTGTCCCCCACTGTGTCCTCGCTGTGTCCCCCGCTGTGTCCCTCTGTGACCTCGCTGTGTCCCCCTCTGTGTCCCGCTGTGTCCCCCGCCGTGTCCCGCTGTGTCCCGCTGTGTCCTGATGCGGTCCCGCTGTGTCCCGCTGTGTCCCGCTTTGTCCCCCACTGTGTCCCGCAGTGACCCCGCTGTGTCCCGCTGTGTCCCACTGTGTCCCGTGGTGTCCCGCTTTGTCCCCCGCTGTGTCCCCGGCTGAGTCTCGCTGTGTCCCCACTGTGTCCTCTCTGTGTCCCCCGCTGTGTCCTGCTCTGTTCCCCACTGTGTCTCCCGTTTTGTCCCTGCTGTGCCCCGCTGTGTCCCGCTGTGTCCCGCTGTGTCCCCCACTGTGTCCCGTTGTGTCAACAGCTGTGTACCCCGCTGTGTCCCTGCTGTATCGACGCTGTGTCTCGCTGGGTCCTGCTGTGTCCCTCTCTGTGTTCCCCATTGTGTCCCGCTGTGTCCCCCGCTGTGTCACTCGCTGTGTCCCCCGCTGTGTCCCGCTGTGTCCCGCTGTGTCCCCCGCTGTGTCCTTGCTGTGTCCCCGCTGGGTCCCGCTGGGTCCCACAGTGTCCCCCGCTGAGTCCCGTTGTGTCACCGCTGTGTCCCGCTGTGTCCCCGCTCTATCGATGCTGTGTCCCGCTGGGTCTCGGTGTGTCCTCTCTTTGTTCCCCGCTGTTTCCCGCTGTGTCCCCCGCTGTGTCTCTCGCTGTGTCCCGCTGTGTCCCCGGCTGTGTCCGGCTGAGTCACGCTGTGTACACACACTGTGACCTTGCTGTGTCCCCGCTGTGTCCCCGCTGTGTTCCGCAATGTCCCCAACTGTGTCCCGCTGTGTCACCCACTGTGTCCCGCTGGTGACCTCCGCTGAGACACACAGCAGAGTACTGATTAGGCCCTAGATGAGGAACCCA
>NW_012303642.1:0-3029 GCF_000151885.1 Dipodomys ordii
ATCAGCCCACTGTGTCCCACTGTGTCCTCCGCTGTGTACCACTCTGTGTAACTCTGTGTGCCCGCTGTATCGACGCTGTGTCCCGCTGTGTCCACGCTGTGTCCTCGCTGTGTTCCCCACTGTGTCCTGCTGTGTCCCCCGCTGTGTTCCCCGCTGTGTCCCCCTGTGTCCCCCGCTGTGTCCTGCTGTGTCCTCGCTGGGTCTCCCACTGGGTCCCGCTGTGTCCCCCGCTGTGTCCCGCTGTGTCCCGCTGTGTCCTCGCTGTGTCCCCCGCTGTGTCCCGTTGTGTTCCTAGCTGTGTATCCCGTTGTGTCCCGCTGTATCAACTCTGTGTCCCACTGGGTCCCGCTGTTTCCTTCCTGTTTTCCCCGCTCTGTCTCGCTGTGTCCCCGCTGTATCGACGCTGTGTCCCTGCTGTGTCCCGCTGTTTCCCGCTCTGTCCTCGCTGTGTCCCCAGCTGTGTCCCGTTGTGTCCCCAACTGTGTCCCCCGCTATGTCCCGCTGTGTGTACTGCTGTGTCCACGCTTTGTCCCGCTGTGTCTCGCTGTGTCCCGCTGTGTCCTCTCTGTGTCCCCTGCTATGTTCCGCTGTGTCCTCGCTGTGTCCCCCGCTGTGTCCCGCTGTGTCCCCATTGTGTCCCCCGCTGTGTCGCGCTGTGTCCCGCTGTGTCCCCCGCTGTGTCCGCTGCTGTGTCCTGCTGTGTCCCCCGCTGTGTCACCAATGTGTCCAGCTGTGTCCTCGCTGTGTCCCGCTGTGTCTCGCTGTGCCCCCACTCTTTCCCGTTGTGTCCACAGCTGGGTACCACGCTGTGTAACACTGTGTCCCCGCTGTATGGACGCTGTGTCCTGCTGTGTCCCGCTGTGTCCTTGCTGTGTTCCCCGCTGTGTCCCGCTGTGTCCCCAGGTGTGTCACCCGCTGTGTCCCGCTGTGTCCACGCTGGGTCCCCTGCTGTGTCCCGCTGTGCCCCCTGCTGTGTTCGGCTGTGTCCCGCTATGTCTCGCTTGGTCCCTGGTGTGTCCCGCTGTGTCCCGCTGTGTCCCCGCTGTGTGCCCGGCTGTGTCCTGCTGTGTACTCTGTTGTGTCCAGCTGTGTCACCGCTGTGTCTTGCTTTGGCCCCTCTCTGTCTCTGATGTCCCCCGCTGTGACCCCGCTGTGTCCCGCTGTGTCCCGCTGTGTCCCCCGCTTTGTCCCGCTGAGTCCCCTCGGTGTCGCCGCTGTGTCCCGCTGTGTCCTCGCTGTGTCCCCCGCTGTCTGACGCTTTGTCCCCGCTGTGTCCCTAGCTGTGTCCCGCTGTGTCCCACTGTGTACCCCGCTGTGTCCCACTATGTTCCCGCAGTGTCCCCGCTGTGTACCGCTGTGTCCCGCTGGGTACTCTCTGTGTCCCCCGCAGTGTCCCGTTGTGTCCCCAGCTATGCACACTGCTGTGTCCCGCTGTGTCTCCGCTGTAACGACCCTGGGTCCCGCTGGGTCCCGCTATGTCCTCCATGTGTTCCCCGCTGTGTCCCGTTGTGTCCCCAGTTGTGTACCTCGCTGTGTCCCGCTGTGTCCCCGCTTTATCGACGCTGGGTTCCGCTGGGTCCCGCTGTGTCCTCCCTGTGTCCCCCGCTGTGTCCCGCTGTGTCCCACTGTGTCCGCCACTGTGTCCCACGCTGTGTTCCGCTGGGTCCTCGCTGTGTCCCGCTCTATCCCGTTGTGTCCTCGCTCTGTCCCCCGGTGTGTCCCGCTGTGTCCCCGCTGTGTCCCAAGCTGTGTCCCACTGTGTACCCCACTGTGTCCCCCTCTGTGTCCCTCTGTGGCCCCAGCTGTATCCCGCTGTGTCCCGCTGTGTCCCCCGCTGTGTCCCTGCTGTGTCCCCGCTGTGTCCTGCTGTATACTGCTGTGTCCCCCGCTGAGTCCCGCTATGTCCTCGCTGTGTCCCCAGCTGTGTCCCGCTGTGTCCCCCGCTTTGTCCCGCTGTGTCCCACTGTGTCCCCGCTGTGTCCCGCTGTGTCCCGCTGTGTCCCCGGTGTGCCCGCTATGTCCCGCTGTGTACCCCGCTGTGTCCAGCTATGTCACCGCTGTGTCCCGCTGTGGCCCATCTCTGTCTCCACTGTCCCCCGCTGTGTCCCCCACTGTGTGCCACTGTGTTCCGCTATGTCCCCCGCTTCATCCCGCATTGTCCCCGCTGTGTTCTGCTGTTTCCCGCTGTGTCCTCGCTGTGTCCCGTGGTGTCTCACTTTGTCCCCGCTGTGTCCCCAGCTGTGTGCCCGCTGTGTCCCGCTGTGTACCCCGCAGTGTCCAGCTGTGTCACCGCTGTGTCCCGCTGTGGCCCATCTCTGTCTCAGCTGTACCCCGCTGTGTCCCCCGCTGTGTTCCGCTGTGTCCCGCTGTGTCCCCCCGCTTTGTCCTGCTGTGTCTCCGCAGTGTCCCCTCTGTGTCCCGCTGTGTCACACTGTGTCCCGTGGTGTCCCACTTTGTCCCCCGCTGTGTCCCCCGCTGTGTCCCCCGCTGAGTCCCGCTGTTTCGACGCTGTGTCCCGCTGTTTCCCGCTGTGTCCTCGCTGTGTTCCCCGCTGTGTCCCGCTGTGTCCCCCGTTGTGTCCACCGCTGTGTCCTCGCTGTGTCCCCCGCTGTGTCCCGCTGTGTCCTCGCTGTGTCCCCCGCTGTGTCCCGCTGTGTCCCCCGCTGTGTCCCGTTGTTTCCGACTGTGTCCCGCTCTGTCCCCACTGTGTCCCGCTGTGTCTCGCTGTGTCCCCGCTGTGTGCCTGCTGTGTCCCGCTGTGTACCCCGCTGTGTCCAGCTGTGTCCTTTTGAGTCACGCTGTTTCCCTCTGTGTCCCTGCTGTGTCCCTCTATGTACCCCGCTGTGTCCAGCTTGGTCCCCGCTGTGTCTCGCTTTGTCCCATGCTCTGTCCCACACTGTGTCCCGCAGTGTCCCCCGCTGTGTCCCGCTGTGTCCCCCGCTGTCTCCCACTTTGTCACACGCTGTGTCCCGCTCTATCCCGCTGTGTCAATCGCTCATGTCCCCCGCTGTGTCACCGCAGTGTCCCCG
>NW_012303643.1:0-3029 GCF_000151885.1 Dipodomys ordii
TGCTCTCCTTTCTTATTGAGCTTCTGACTCTCCTCTCCATCTTCTGCTTCTCTTTCTGCTCTGCTTCTCTGATTCTCCAACTAATCATCTTCTTCTCATTCTGTTTCTGCTTCAATCTGCTTCTTCATCTCCTTCTGCTTCACCTTCTGCTGCTCCTTCTCCTTCTTCTGTTTCTCCCTCTGCTTCTGCTTCTGCTTCTTATGCTTCTTCTTGTTCTTCTGCTTCTGCTTCTCCTGTTTCTGCTTCTCCTGCTTCTGCTTCTTATGCTTCTACTGCTTCTTCTTCTGCTTCTGCTTCTTCTGCTTCTACTTCTCTTACTGCTTCTGCTTCTCCTGCTTGTTTTTCTGCTTCTTCTGCTGCTTCTCCTTCTGCTGCTTCTTCTACTTCTCCTTCTGCTTCTCTTTTTGCTTCTCTTTCTGCTTCTGCTTCTTCTGTTTCTCCTGCCTGAATTTCTGGTTCTACTTGTTCTGCTGCTTCTCCTTCTGCTTCTACTTCTACTTCTGCTTCTGTTTCTGCTTCTTCATTTTCGGCGTCTTCCGCTTCTGCTTCTTCTGCTTCTCCTTTCTTTCCTCTGCTTCTGCTTCTCCTTCTCCTTCTACTGCTTCTCTTTGTGCTTCTGCTTCTTCTGATTCTCCAACTTCTCCTTCATCTTCTCCTTCTGTTTCTGCTTCTATTTCTGCTTCTGCATCTCCTTCTGCTTCACCTTCTGCTGCTCCTTCTCCTTCTTCTGTTTCTCCCTCTGCTTCTGCTTCTGCTTCTTATGCTTCTTTTTGTTCTTCTGCTTCTGCTTCTCCTGCTTCTGCTTCTTATGCTTCTACTGCTTCTTCTTCTTCATCTGCTTCTTCTGCTTCTACTTCTCTTTTGCTTCTGCTTCTCCTGCTTGTTTTTCTGCTTCTTCTGCTGCTTCTCCTTCTACTGCTTCTTCTACTTCTCCTTCTGCTTCTATTTTTGCTTCTCCTTCGGCTTCTGCTTCTTCTGTTTCTCCTGCCTGAATTTCTGGATCTACTTCTTCTGCTGCTTCTCCTTCTGCTTCAGCTTCTACTTCTGCTTCTGATTCGGCTTCTACAGCTTCTTCTCTTTCGGCTTCTCCTGATTATGCTTATTGTGCTTCTCCAGTTTCTTTTTCTGCTTCTCATTCCTCTTCTGCTTCTCCTTCTGCTTCTGCATATCCACCTTCTCCTACTTCTGCTTCTCCTACAGCTTCTGCTTCTTCTGCTTCTCCTGCTTCTCTTTCTACATCTCCTACTGCTTGTGCTTGTCCTTATGCTTCTTCTTCTGCTTTTGCTTCTCCTTCTTTTGCTTCTCCTTTTACTTCTGCTTCTTCTGCTTTTCCTGCTTCTCCTTCTGCTTCTGCTTCTTCTGCTTCTCCTGCTTCTCCTTCTGAATCTTCTTCTGCTTCTGCTTCTCCTTCTCCTTCTTCTGCTTCTCCTTCTGATTCTCCTTGTGCTTCTTCTTCTTCTGCTTTACCTGCTTCTCTTTCTGCTTCTCCTTCTGCTTCTCCTTCTGTTTCTCCTTCTCCTTCTTGTTCTTCTGCTTTTCCTTCGGCTTCTCCTTCCGCTTCTGCTACAACGGCTACTGCTTCTATTCTTCTGTTTCTTCTGCTTCTCCTTCTGCTTTTGATTCTCTTTCTGCTTCTGCTTCTCCTTCAGCTTCTCATTCTACTTCTCCAGATTCTGCTTCTTCTGCTTCTCCTGCTTCTCCTTCTGCTTCAGGTTCTGCTTCTGCTTCTTCGGATTCTTATGCTTCTGCTTCTCCTGCTTTTGCTTCTTCTGCTTCCCCACCTTCTCTTTCTGCTTCTCCTTCTGTTTCTGCTTCTCCTTCTGCTTCTGCTTCTTGTCCTTCTCCTGTTTCTTCTGCTTCTGCTTCTCCTGTTTCTGCATCTCCTGCTTCTCCTTCTGCTGCTCTTTCTTCTTCTGCTGCTGCTTTTCCTTCTCCTGCTCCTTCTTCTGCTTCTCTTTCTGCTTCTCCTTCTGTTTCTCCTTCTCCTTCTCGTTCTTCTGCTTTTCCTTCTGCTTCTCCTTCTGCTTCTCCAGATTCTGCTTCTTCTGCTTCTACTGCTTCTCCTTCTGCTTCAGGTTCTGCTTCTGCTTCTTCGGCTTCTTCTGCTTCTGCTTCTCCTGCTTCTGCTTCTTCTCCTTCTTCTGTTTTTTCTGTTTCTGCTTCTCCTGCTTCTGCTTCTCCTGCTTCTCGTTCTGCTTCTTTTTCTGCTTCTCCTTCTCCTTCTTCTGCTTCTCCTTCTGCTTCTGCTTCTGCTTCTGCTTCTCCTTCTGCTTCTGCTTCAATTTCTCCTTCTGATTCTCATTCTGCTTATGCGTCTTCTGTTTCTTCTCCTGCTTCTCCTACTTCTCGTGCTGCTTCTCCTTCTGCGTCTCTTTCTGCTTCTGCTTATCCTTTTGCTTCTCCTACTCCTAATCCTTCTCTTTCGCCTTCTCCGTCTTCTTCTCCTGCTTCTCCTGCTGCTTCTGCTTCTGCTTATTCTACTATTTCTGTTTCTTCTGCTTCTGCTTCAGATTGTGCCTCTTCTGTTTCTCCTGCTTCAGATTCTGCTTCTGCTTCTTCTGTTTCTACTGTTTCTTCTGCTTCTGCTTCTCCTGCTTCTTCTGCTAATCCTGCTTCTCTTTCTGCTTCTCCTCTGCCTCTGCTTCTCCTTCTGCTTCTACTTCTGCTCTTCTCTTTCTTCAGTTTCTTTTGCTTCTGTTTCTTCTTCTTCTTCTTCTGTTTCTTCTGATTCTACTTCTGCTTCTCCTTCTTCTCCTCTTTCTGCTTCTACTTCTGCTTCTTCTGATTCTCCTGCTTCTCCTTCTTGTTCTCCTTCTGTTTCTGCTTCTCTTTCTGCTTCTGCTTCTCCTTCTGCTGCTCCTTCTCCTTCTTCTGCTTCTCCCACTGCTTCTGCTTCTGCTTCTTTTGCTTATTCTTTTTCTTCTGCATCTGCTTCTCCTGCTTCTGCTTCTTCTGCTTCTACTGCTTCTCCTTATGCTTCTCCTTATGCTTCATCTTCTTCTTATCCTTCTCCTTCTTCTTCTTCTTCT
>NW_012303644.1:0-3029 GCF_000151885.1 Dipodomys ordii
CTCGCTGTGTTAACCGAGTGTCTGCTGTGTACCCTCTGTGTCCCCCGTGTGTCTCACTGTGTCCCCCGTGTGTCCCGCTTTGTCCCGCTATGTACTGCTGTGTCGCCCGCTGAGTCCCGCTGTGTCCACTCTGTGTCCCCCCTGTGTCCCACGCTGTGTCCAACTGTGTCCAGCCGGGTCCCGTTGTGTCCTCGCTGTGATCCCCTCTGTGTCCCGCTGTGTCCCCCTCTCTATCCCCCGCTGTGTCCCTCTGTGTCCCCCCTGTGTCCCACTGTGTCCCCCGCTGTGTCCCACGCTGTGTCCCTTTGGGTCCCCTGATGTGTCCCCCTGTGTCCCGCTGTGTCCCGCTGTGTCCCGCTGTGTCCCCGCTGTGTCCTCGCTGTGTTCCCTGCTGTGTCCCACTGTGTACTCCTCTGTGTCCCCCTCTGTGTCCCAGTGTGTCCCCCGCTGTGTCCCCGCTGTGTCCCGCTGTGTTCTGCTGAGTCCCCCTGTGTCCCGCTGTGTCCTCGCTGTGTCGCACGCTGTGTTCCGCTGTGCCCTCGCTGTGTCCCCCGATGTGTCCCACTGTGTACCATTCGGTGTCCACCTCTGTGTCCCTCTGTGTCCCGCTGTGTACTGCTGTGTCCCCCGCTGAGTCCCGCTGTGTCCCCGCTGTGTCCCGCTGTGTCCCACCTGTGTCCCCGGCTGTGTCCGGCTGTGTCCTGCTGGGTCCCCCGCTTTGTCCCGCTGTGTCCCCGCAGTGTCCCCGCTGTGTCTTGCTGTGTCCCACTGTGTCCTGTGGTGTCCCGATTAGTCCCCCGCTATGTCCCCTGCTGAGTCCCCTCTCTGTCCCCGCTGTGTCCCGCTGTATCCCCCGCTGTGTCCCGCTGTGTCCCCCGCTGTGTCCTGCTGTGTCCCGCTGTGTCCTGCTGGGTCCCGCAGTGTCCCCACTGTGTCCCCGCTGTGTCCCGCTGTGTCCCCCGCTGTGTCCCGCTGTGTCCCCGCAGGTTCACCGCTGTTTCACGCTGTGTCCCGCTGTGTTCCGTGGTGTCCCGCTTTGTCCCCCGCTGTGGCCCCCCTGAGCCACCTCTGTGTCCCCGCTGTGTCCCGCTGTGTCCTCGCTGTGGCCGCCTCTGTCTCCCGCTCTGTCCACCGCTGTGTCTCACGCTTTGTCCCCGCTGGGTCCCGCTGTGTCCCGCTCTGTCCCCCACTGTGTCCCCCGCTGAGTCCTCTATGTGTCGCCACTGTGTCCCGCTGTGTCCTCGCTGTGTCCCGCTTTGTCCCACGCTGTGTCCCGCTGTGTCCTCGCTGTGTCCCCGGCTGTGTCCTGCTGTGTTCCCGCTGTGTCCCAAGCTGTGTCCCGCTGTGTCCCGCTGTGTGCCCCGCTGTGTCCTGCTGGGTGCCGCTGTGTCCCCGCTGTGTCCCCGCTGTGTCCTCGCTGTGTCCCGCTGTGTCTACTGCTGTGTCCCCACTGTGTCCCGCTGTGTCTCGCTGTGTCTCGCTGTGTCCTCGCTGTTTCCCACGCTGTGTTCTGCTGTGTCCTCGCTGTGTCCCCCGCTGTGTGCCGTTGTGTACCCAGCTGTGTACCCCGCTGTGTCCTGCTGTGTCCCCGCTGTATCGACGCTGTGTCCCGCTTGGTCCCGCTGTGTCCTCGCTGTGTTCCCCGCTGTGTCCCGCTGTTTACCCCTCTGTGTCCCCCGCTGTGTCCCGCTGTGCACTGCTGTGTCCCCCGCTGAGTCCCGCTGTGTCCCCGCTGTGTCCCAATGTGTCCTCGCTGTGTCCCGCGCTGGGTCCCGCTGTGTCCCCCCTGTGTCCCCCGCTGTGTCCTGCTGTGTCCCTCTGTGTTTCCTGCTGTGTCCTCTGCTCTGTCCCACTGTGTCCCCCTCTGTGTCCTGCTGTGTCCCGCTGTGTCCCCCCTGTGTCCCCTGCTGTGTCCTGCTGTGTCGTCGCTGTGTCCCGCTGTGTCCACACTGTGTTCCCCTTGTGTCCCGCTGTGTACCCTGCTGTGTCCCGCTGTGTCACGCTGTGTCCCGCTCTTTCTCCACTGTGTCCCGGTGTGTCCCGCTGTGTCCCTGCTGTGTGCCCGGTGTGTCCCGCTGTGTACCCCGCTTTGTCTAGCTGTGGCACTGCTGTGTCCCGCTGTGTACTGCTGTGTCCCCCGCTGAGTCCCGCTGTGTCCCCGCTGTGTCCCAAAGTGTCCTCGCTGTATCCCCCCCTGTGTCCTGCTGTGTCCCCCCTGTGTCCCCTGCTGTGTCCCGCTGTGTTCCTCTGTGTCCCCTGCTGTGTCCCCCGCTCTGTCCCACTGTGTCCCCCTCTGTGTCCCGCTGTGTCCCTCTGTGTACTGCAGTGTCCCCCGCTGAGTCCCGCTGTGTCCCCGCAGGTTCACCGCTGTTTCACGCTGTGTTCCGTAGTGTCCCGCTTTGTCCCCCGCTGTGGCCCCCCCTCAACCACCTGTGTCCCCGCTGTGTCCCGCTGTGTCCTCGCTGTGTCCGCCTCTGTCTCCTGCTCTGTCCACCGCTGTCTCACGCTTTGTCCCCGCTGGGTCCCGCTGTGTTCCTCTCTGCCCCCCACTGTGTCCCCCGCTGAGTCCTCTATGTGTCGCCGCTGTGTCCCACTGTGTCCTCGCTGTGTCCCCTGCTGTCTCCCGCTTTGTCCCACGCTTTGTCCCCGCTGGGTCCCGCTGTGTCCCGCTCTGTCCCCCACTGTGTCCCCTGCTGAGTCCTCTATGTGTCGCGGCTGTGTCCCACTGTGTCCTCGCTGTGTCCCCTGCTGTCTCCCACTTTGTCCCACGCTGTGTCCCGCTGTGTCCCGCTGTGTCCTCGCTGTGTCCCCCGCTGTGTCCTGCTGTGTTCCAGCTGGGTCCCAAGCTGTGTCCCGCTGTGTCCCGCTGTGTGCCCCGCTGTGTCCCACTATGTTCCCGCAGTGTCCCCGCTGTGTCCCCGCTGTGTCCCGCTGTGTCCCCCGCTGTGTCCCGCTGTGTCTACTGCTGTGTCCCCACTGTGTCCCCCTGTGTCTCGCTGTGTCCCGCTGTGTCCTCGCTGTTCCCACGC
>NW_012303645.1:0-3029 GCF_000151885.1 Dipodomys ordii
GGTCAGAGCATTTCACAGTGAGTACACATTGTGTCACAGCGAGTCACTGAGTGTCTCAGTGGGAGACACAGCTGTTCACAGCGTCATACAGTGTGACACTCTGTGGGAGACAGCTGGGACATAGTGGGGGACTCAGCAGGACACAGCGGGTCACATCAGTGGATATAGCGGGACACAGCGGGGGACACAGCGAGGATACTGTGGGTTATAGCGGGACACAGCATGGGACATAAGCAGGAGACAGCGAGGGACAAAGCGAAGATCCAGGTGGACATAGCGGGGTACTCAGCGGGACACAGCGGGGGACACAGAAGGTTTCACAGCGGGATATAGCGAGATACACAGCGAGGTCACAGCGTGGGCCAAAGCGGTACAACACGGTTCACAGTGTGTCACAGTGTGACACAGCGGGGTCACTGTAGGAGCCCAGCGGGACAAAGCGGTCGACACAGCTGGACACAGCGGGACACTGCGGGAGACACAGCGAGGGACAGCAGGGGACAGAGAGGGGACTCAGCGGGAGACACTAAGGGGGACAGCAGGGGACAGATAGGGGACACTGCGGGAAACATCGGGAACACAGCTGGACACAGCGGGGTACACAGCGGGACACAAGGGGCACACAGTGGGGACACAGCAGGGGACAAAGCGGGACACATCGGGTCACATCGGGGGACACAGCGGGACACAGCGGGGGACACAGAGGGGTACACAGCGGGACACAGCCGGGAACACAGCGTGGACACAGCAGGACACAGCGGGACACAGCGGTACACAGTGGGACACAGCGGGGGACACAGTGGGACACAGCGGGGACACAGCAGGACACAGCGGGACACAGCGGGGGACACAGCGGTACACAGCTTGGGACACAGCGAGAACAAAGCGGGACACAGCGGGACACAGCGGGGACACAGCAGGGACACAGCAGGGACACAGTGGGGGACACAGTGGGGGACACAGCGGGACACATCGGGGAACACATCGAGGACACAGCGGGACCCAGCAGGACACAGCGTTGATACAGAGGTGACTCAGCGGGACACAGCGGGGTACACAGCTGAGGACACAACGGGACAAATCGGTGGACACAGCGAGGACACAGCGGGACACAGCGGGGACACTGCGGGAACATAGCGGGACACAGCGGGTACAGAGCGGGACACAGCGGGGTCACAGAGTGGTACACAGCTTGACACATCGGGAAACAAAGCGAGGTCACAGCGGGGGACAAAGCGGGACAACACGGAACACAGTGTGACACAGCAGGACACAGCGGGACACAGCGGGACACAGCGGGGGACACAGCGGGGAACAGCAGAGGACAGAGAGGGGAAACAGTGGTACACAGCGGGTACACAGCTGGACACAGCGGGGTACACAGAGGGACACAGCGGGCACACAGCGGGGACACAGCGCGACACAACGGGACACAGCGGGGACACAGTGGGACACAGCGGGACAAAGCGGCAGACACAGCGGGACACAGCAGGCACACAGCGGGGACACAGCGGGACACATCGGGGACAGAGCGGGACACAGCTGGACACAGCGGGACACAGCAGGGGTCACAGCCGACACAGTTGGGGACCCAGTGAGGACACAGCGGGACACAGCAGGAGACACAGCGAGGACACAGCGGGGGACACAGCGGGGGACACAGCGGGACACAGCGGGAAACACAGCGAGGACACACCGGGACACAGCATCGATACAGTGGGGAGACAGCGTTACACAGCGTGGTACACAGCTTTGGACACAACGGGACACAGTGGGGGCACAGCCGCACACAGCGGGACACAGTGGGACACAGCAGGGACAAAAGCGTGAGACACAGCGGGGGACAGAGAGGGAGAAAGCAGGGGACACAGCGAGGACACAGCGGGACACAGCGGTGACACAACGGGGACTCAGCGAGGACGCAGCGGGACACAGCGGAACTCAGCGGGGGACAAAGCGGGAGACAGCGGGGGGACACAGTGAGCACACAGCAGGACACAGCGGCCACACAGAGGGGACTCAGTGAGGGACACAGCGGGGGACAAAGAGGGACACCACGGGACACAGTGAGACAGAGCGGGACACAGCGGGACACTGTGGGGACACAGTAGGACAAAGCGGAGGACACAGCGGGACACAACAGAACAAAGCGGGGGACAGAGCGGAGACAGAGTAGGGCCACAACGGGACACCTCGGTGACACAGCTGGACACAGCGTGGTACACAGCGGGACACAACGGGCACACAGCGGGGACACAGCGGAACACAGCGGGCACACAGCGGGGACAGAGCTGGACACAGTCGGACACAGCGGGACACAGTGGGGGACACAGCGGGACACAGCGGGGGACCCAGCGAGGACACAGCGGGACACAGCGGGGGACACAGCGAGGACATGAGCGGGGGACACAGCAGGGGACACAGTGGGGAACACAGCGAGGACACAGCGGGACACAGCGGGACACAGCGTCGATACAGAGGGGACTCAGCGGAGGACACAGTGGGGGAAACAGCGGGGGACAAAGTGGGACACCACGGGACACAGTGTGACACAGCGGGACACAGTGGGGACACTGCGGGGACACAGCAGGACAAAGCGGGGGACATAGCGGGACACAGCGGCACACAGCGGGCGACACAGCCGGTCACAGCGGGGGAAACAGTGGGGGACACAGTGGGACACGGTGGGACACAGCGGGGGACACATGGGGAACACAGCGGAACACAGCGGGGACACAGCGGGACTCAGCGGGGGACACAGCAGTATACAGCTGGACACAGCGGGGACACAGCAGGGACACAGCGGGAGACACAGCGGGACACAGTGTGACACAGCGGGGAACACAGCGGGACACAGAGGGGTACACAGCGGGACACAGCTGGGAACACAGCGGGTCACAGCGGTACACAGCGGGAACACTGCTGGACACAGCGGGGTACACAGTGGGACACAGGGGGCACATAGTGGGGACACAGCGGGGGACACAGCGGGACACAGCGGGTCACAGTGGGGGACACAGCGGGGGACA
>NW_012303646.1:0-3029 GCF_000151885.1 Dipodomys ordii
TCGTGCTGCTTTCCTTCTGCGTCTCTTCTGCTCTGCTATCCTTTGCTCTCTACTCTAATCTTCTCTCTCGCTTCTCCATCTCTCTCTGCTTCTCTGCTGCTCTGCTTCTGCTTATTCTACTCTTTCTCTTCTGCTTCTGCTTCTCCTTCTGCTTCTCCAGATTCTGCTTCTTCTGCTTCTCCTGCTTCTCCTTCTGCTTCAGGTTCTGCTTTTGCTTTTTCGGCTTCTTCTTCTCCTGCTGCTGCTTCCTCTGCTTCTCCTGCTTCTCCTTCTGCTTTTCCTTCTGTTTCTGCTTCTCCTGCTTCAGCTCCTTCTCCTTCTTCTGTTTCTTCTGCTTCTGCTTCTCCTGCTTTGGCTTCTCCTGCTTCTCGTTCTGCTTCTCGTTCTGCTTCTCCTTCTCTTTCTCCTTCTTCTGCTTCTCCTTCTGCTTCTGCTTCTCCTTCTGCTTCTGCTTCAATTTCTCCGTCTGCTTCTCATTCTGCTTCTGCGTCTTCTATTTCTTCTGCTTTTCCTGCTTCTGCTTCTCCTGCTTCTCCTACTTCTCGTGCTGCTTCTCCTTCTGCGTCTCTTTCTGCTTCTGCTTATCCTTTTGCTTCTCCTACTCCTAATCCTTCTCTTTCGCCTTCTTCTTCTTCTGCTTCTCCTGCTGCTTCTGCTTCTGCTTATTCTACTATTTCTGTTTTTTCTGCTTCTGCTTCAGATTGTGCTTCTTCTGTTTCTCCTTCTGCTTCAGATTCTGCTTCTGCTTCTTCGGCTTCTCCTGTTTCTTCTGCTTCTGCTTCTCCTGCTTCTTCTGCTTCTCCTGCTTCTTTTTCTGCTTCTCCTTCTGCTTCTGCTTCTCCTTCTGCTTCTGCTTCTGCTCTTCTCCTTCTTCTGTTTCTTTTGCTTCTGTTTCTTCTTCTTCTTCTGTTTCTTCTGATTCTACTTCTGCTTCTCCTTCTTCTCCTTCTCTTTCTGCTTCTTCTGATTCTCCTGCTTCTCCTTCTTGTTCTCCTTCTGTTTCTGCTTCTCTTTCTGCTTCTGCTTCTCCTTCTGCTGCTCCTTCTCCTTCTCCTTCTTCTGCTTCTCTCACTGCTTCTGCTTCTGCTTCTTTTGCTTATTCTTTTTCTTCTACTTCAGCTTCTCCTGCTTCTGCTTCTTCTCCTTCTACTGCTTCTCCTTATACTTCCTCTTATGCTTCTCCTTATGCTTCTCCTTATGCTGCTGCTTCTTCTTCTTCTTCTTCGTCTTCTTCTTCTTCTCTTTCTTCTGCTTCTGCTTTTCCTGCCTCTTCTGCTTCTACTGCTTCTCTTTCTGCTTCTTGTCCTTCTCCTGTTTCTTCTCCTTCTGCTTCTCCTGCTTCTGCTTCTTCTGCTTTTCCTGCTTCTCTTTCTGCTTCTCCTTCTGCTTCTCCTTCTGCTTCTGCTCCTTCTCCTTCTTCTGTTTCTTCTTCTTCTGCTTCTCCCGCTTGTGCTTCTTCTGCTTCTCCTGCTTCTCGTTCAGCTTCTCTTCGTCGGCTTCTCTTTCTATTTCTGCTTCTGCTTCTTCTGATTCTGATTCTTCTCCTTCTTCTTCTCCTTCTGCTTCTGCGTCTTCTGCATTTCCTGCTTCTCCTTCTGCATCTCCTTCTGCTTGTGCTTTTCCTTCTGCTTCTTCTTCTGCTCCGGCTTCTCCTTCTCCTTCTTCTGCTTCTCCTTCTGCTTCTGTGTCGTCTGCTTTTCCTGCTTCTCCTTCTGCTTCTCCTTCTATTTCTCCTTCTCGTTCTTCTGCTATTCCTTCTGTTTCTCTTTCTGCTTCTGCATCTTCAGCTTCTTCTGCTACTGATTCTGCTTCTTCTGTTTCTTCTGCTTTTCCTTCTGCTTTTGCTTCTCTTTCTGCTTCTGCTTCTCCTTCTGGTTCTCCTTCTTCTTCTCCAGATTCTGCTTCTTCTGCTTCTCCTGCTTCTCCTTCTGCTTTAGGTTCTGCTTTTGCTTCTTCGGCTTCTTCTGCTTCTTTTTCTGCTTCTCCTTCTGTTTCTGCTTCTCTTTCTGCTTCTGCTTCTTCTCCTTCTTCTATTTCTTCTGATTCTGCTTCTCCTGCTTCTGCTTCTCCTTCTGTTTCTCTTTATGCTTCGCCTTCTGCTTCTCCTTCTTCTGATTCTACTACTGCTTTCTGCTTCTCCTTCTGCATCTGCATCTTCTTCTGTTTCAGTTTCTCCTTCTTCTGCTTTTCATTCTGCTTCTGCTTCTCCTGTTTCTGCTTCTACTTTCCTGCTTCTCCTTCTCCTTCTCTTTCTGCTTCTGCTTATCCTTCTGTTTCTCCTACTCCTAATCCTTCTCTTTCTCCTTCTCCTTCTTCTTCTTCTGCTTCTCCTGCTGCTTCTTCTTCTACTTCTTCTGCTTTTTCTGTTTCTTCTTCTTCTGCTTCAGCTTCTGCTTCTTCTGCTTCTCCTTCTGCTTCTGCTTCTCCGTCTGCTTCTGCTTCTGCTCTTCTCCTTCTTCTGTTTCTTCTGATTCTGCTTCTCCTGTTTCTTCTTCTGCTTCTCCTACTTCTCCTTCAGCTTCTCCGTCTCCTTCTCCTTCAATTTCTCCTTCTTGTGCTTGTCATTCTGCTTCTGCTTCTGCTTCTCCTACTTCTGCTTCTACTGTTTCTCCTTCTGCTTCTCCTTCTGCTTCTCTTTCTGCTTCTGATTCTCCTTCTGCTCCTCCTACTCCTAATCCTTCTCTTTCTCTTTCTTCTTCTTCTGCTTCTCGTTCTGCTTCTGCTTCTTCTCCTTGTTCTGTTTCTTCTGCTTCTGCTTTTCCAGCTTCTGCTTGTCCTTCTGCTTCAGGTTCTCCTTCTGCTTCTTGGGCTTCTTCTGTTTCTTCTGCTTCTGCTTCTCCTGCTACTATTTCTTCTGCTTCTCTTTCTGCTTCTCCTTCTGCTTCTGCTTCTGCTCCTTCTCTTTCTTCTGTTTCTTCTTCTTCTGCTTCTCCTGCTTCTGCTTCTTCTGCTTCTCCTGCATGTCCTTCTCCTTCTGCTTCTCCTTCTCCTTCTTCTCCTTCTCTTTCTGCTTCTGCTTCTGCTTCTTC
>NW_012303647.1:0-3028 GCF_000151885.1 Dipodomys ordii
ACAGCAGTACACATCGGGACACAGCGGGACACAGCGGGGGACACAGAGGGGTACACGGCGGGACACAGCGGAACACAGCGATACACAGCAGGGACACAGCAGGGGACACAGCGGGACACAGAGGGGGACACAGCGGGACACAGCGGGGGACACAGCACAGCGGGACACATTGGGGGACACAGGGGGGACAAAGCGGGACACAGCGGGGGACACAGCGGGACACAGCGGGACACAGCGGGGACACAGCAGGGACACAGCGGTGGACACAGAGGGACAGAGCAGGGGACACAGCAGGAGACACAGAGGGACACAGCGGGACACAGAGATGGACACCGGGGGGACACAGCGGGACACAGGGGGGACACAGTGAAGACACATTGGGACACAAGGGGGACACAGCGGGACTCAGCGGGGGACATAGCAGTACACAGCTGGACACAGCGGGTCACAGCAGGGACAGAGCGGGTGACACAGAGGGGTACACAGCGGGACACAGCAGTGGAAAAGCAGGACACAGTGGGGGACACAGCGAGGACACTGCGGGACACTGCGGGAGACTCAGCAAGGACACAGCGGGACACAGTGGAACACAGCGGGACATAGCAGTGACACAGCAGGGGACACAGCGGGACACAGCCGGGGAAACAGCGGGACACAGCGGGGGAGACAGGGAGGACACAGCGGGACAAAGCGGGTGACACAGCGGGACACAGCGAGGGACACAGCGTCGATAGAGCGGGGACACAGCGGGGTACACAGCTGGGGACACAACGGGACACAGCGGGGGACACAGCGAGGACACAGCGGGACACAGCAGGGGACACAGCGAGGACACATTGGGACACAGCGGGTACACAGGGGGACTCAGCGGGGGACACAGTAGGACACAGCGGGACACAGTGGGACACAGCGGGGCACAACAGGGACACAGTGTGTGACACAGCAGGGGACACAGCGGGACACAGCGGGGGACACAGCAGGACACAGCAGGGGACACAGGGAGGACACAGCGGGACACAGCGAGGGACACAGCGGTGGACACAGTGGGACACAGCGGGGTACACAGAGAGGACCCAGCGGGACCCAGCGGGACACAACATTGATACAGCGGGGACACAGCAGGACACAGCGGGGTACACAGCTGGGGACACAACGGGACACAGTGGGGGACATAGCGGGACACATCGGGACACAGCGGGACACAGCGTAGCACAATGGGGACAAAGTGGGAGACACAGCAGGGAACAGAGCAGGACACAGCAGGGGACACAGCGAGGACACAGCGGGACACTGCGGTGACACAGCGGGAATCAGCAGGATCACAGCGGGACACAGCGGGAAACAGCGGAGACACAGCAGGGGACAGAGCGGGACACAGCGGGGTACACAGGGGGAACAAATCGGGACACAGCGGGGGACACAGCGGAATACAGCGGGACACAGCGGGGACACAGTAGGGACACAGCAGGGACACAGTGGGACAGAGCAGGGGATACAGCAGGGGCCACAGAGGGACACAGCGGGACACAGCGGGACACAGCGGGGGACACAGCGAGGACACATTGGGACACAGCGGGTACACAGCGGGACTCAGCTGGGGACACAGCAGGACACAGCGGGACACAGCGGTACACAGCGGGACACAGAGGGGCACAGTGGGGACAAAGTGGGCGACACAGCGGGTACAGAGCAGGACACAGCAGGGGACACAGCGAGGACACAGCGGGACACAGCGGGGACACAGTGGGGACACAGTGGGGGACACTAAAGGGCACTAACGGGACAACACGGAACACAGAGGGACACAGTGGGATACAGCGGGGACACTGCGTGGATAAAGCAGGATACAGCGAGGGACACAGCAGGACACAGCGGGACACAGAGGGGGACAAGGCGGGACACAGCGGGGGACAGAGCGGGGGACACAGCGAGACACAATGGGTACAAAGCGAGACACAGCAGATTACACAGCGGGCACACAGCCGGGACACAGCCGGGACACAGCGGAACACAGTGGGGAAAGAGCGGGACAAAGTGTGACACAGCGGGACACAGCGGGGTATACAGCGGGACTCACGGGGGACACAGCGGGGCACAAGTGGGACACACGGTGGACACAGCGAGGACACAGCGGGACACAGTGAGGACACAGCGGGACACAGCGGGGGAAACAGCGGGACACAATGTGGACACAGCAGTTGACACAGTGGGACACAGCGGGGGACAGAGGGGGACACAGCGGGGGACACAGGGAAGACACATTGGGACACAGCGGGGACACAGCGGGACTCAGCGGGGGACACTGCAGTACACAGCGGGACACAGCGGGACACAGAGGGGGACACAGTGGGACAGAGCGGGGGACACAGCAGGGGACACAGAGGGACTCAGCTGGACACAGCGGGGGACACAGGGGGACACAGCGGGACACAGGGGGGGATACAGCGAGGACATATTGGGACACAGCGGGGACACAGCGGGACTCAGCGGGGGACACAGCAGTACACAGCGGGACACAGCAGTGACACAGCTAGACACAGCGGGGTACACAGCGGGACACACTGGGCACACAGCGGGGACACAGCGGAGAAAGAGCGGGGACACAGCGCGACACAGCGGGTCACAGCGGGGTACACAGCGGGACACACGGGGAACACAGTGTGGACACAGCGGGACACAGCAGGGGACACAGGGGGGACACAGCGGGACACAGCAGGACACAGAGGGGGACACAGTGGGACAGAGCAGAGGACACAGCAGGAAACACAGCGGGACACAGCGGGGGAAACCGGGGGGACACAGCGGGACACAGCAGGGGACACAGCGCGGACACATTGGGACACAGCGGGGACACAGCGGGACTCAGCGGGGGACACAGCAGTACACAGCGGGACACAGCAGTACACAGCGGGTGACACAGAGGGGTAAACAGCGGGACACAGCGGGGAACACTGCGAGGACACAGCGGGACCAAGCGGGACACAGCATCGATACAGCGGGGACACAGCGGGACACAGCAGGGTACACA
>NW_012303648.1:0-3028 GCF_000151885.1 Dipodomys ordii
TCTTCTTCTGCTTCTTCTTCTCCTTCTTCTGCTTCTCTGTCTGTTTCTTCTTCTTCTGTTTTTCCTGCTTCTCCTTCTGCTTCTCATTCTTCTTCTCCTTCTGTTTCTCCTTGTCGTTATTCTGCTATTCCTTCTGCTTCTCTATCTGCTTCTGCGTCTTCAGCTTCTTCTGCTACTGCTTCTGCTTCTGCTTCTTCTGTTTCTTCTGCTTCTCTTTCTGCTTCTCCTTCTGCTTTTGCTTCTCTTTCTGCTTCTGCTTCTCCTTCTGGTTCTCCTTCTTCTCCAGATTCTGCTTCTTCTGCTTCTCCTGCTTCTCCTTCTGCTTCAGGTTCTGCTTCTGCTTCTTCTGCTTCTATTTCTGCTTCTCCTTCTGTTTCTGCTTCTCTTTCTGCTTCTGCTTCTTATCCTTCTTCTATTTCTTTTGATTCTGCTTCTCCTGCTTCTGCTTCTCCTGCTTCTCCTTCTGTTTCTCCTTATGCTTCTCCTTCTGCTTCTCCTTCTTCTGCTTCTACTTCTGCTTCTGCTTCTCCTTCTGCATCTTCTTCTGTTTCAATTTCTCCTTCTTCTGCTTTTCATTCTGCTTCTGCTTCTCCTGCTTCTGCTTCTTCTGCTTCTCCTGCTTCTCCTTCTGCTTCTCTTTCTGCTTCTGCTTATCCTTCTGTTTCTCCTACTCCTAATCCTTCTCTTTCTCCTTCTCCTTCTTCTTCTTCTGCTTCTCCTGCTTCTTCTTCTTCTGCTTCTTCTGCTTTTTCTGTTTCTTCTGTTTCTGCTTCTCCTGCTTCTTCTTCTTCTGCTTCTCCTTCTTCTCCTCTGCTTCTCCGTCTCATTCTCCTTCTCCTTCATTCCTCCTTATTGTGCTTCTCTTTCTGCTTCTGCTTCTCCTGCTTCTGATTCTGTTTCTCCTTCTGCTTCTCCTTCTGCTTCTCCTTCTGCTTCTCTTTCTGCTTCTTATTCTGCTTCTGCTCCTCCTACTCGTAATCCTTCTCTTTCTCCCTCTTCTTCTGCTTCTCGTTCTGCTTCTGCTTCTTCTGCTTGTTCGGTTTCTTCTGCTTCTGCTTTTCCAGCTTCTGCTGCTTCTGCTTCTCCTTCTGCTTCAGGTTCTCCTTCTGCTTCTCCAGATTCTGCTTCTTCTGCTTCTCCTGTATCTCCTTATGCTTCAGGTTCTGCTTCTGTTTCTTCGGCTTCTTCTGCTTCTGCTTCTCCTGCTCCTGCTTCTGCTGCTGCTCCTGCTTCTATTTCTGCTTTTCCTTCTGTATCTGCTTCTCCTTCTGCTTCTGCTTCTTCTCCTTCTTATGTTTCTTCTGCTTCTTCTTCTCCTGCTTCTGCTTCTCCTGCTTCTCGTTGTGCTTCTCTTTCTGCTTCTCTTTCTGCTTCTCTTTCTGCTTCTCCTTCTCCTTCTCCTTCTTCTGCTTCTCCTTTTGCTTCTGCTTCTCCTTCTGCTTCAATTTCTCCTTCTGCTTCTAATTCTGCTTCTGCGTCTTCTGTTTCTTCTGCTTCTCTTGCTTCTGCTTCTCCTGCTTCTCCTACTTCTCGTGCTGCTTCTCCTTCTGCATCTCTTTCTGCTTCTGCTTATCCTTTTGCTTCTCCTACTCCTAATCCTTCTCTTTCGCCTTCTCCTTCTTGTTCTTCTGCTTGTCCTGATGCTTCTGCTTCTGCTTATTCTACTATTTCTCTTTCTTCTGCTTCTGCTTCAGATTGTGCTTCTTCTGTTTCTCCTTCTGCTTCAGATTCTGCTTCTGCTTCTTCGGCTTCTCCTGTTTCTTCTGCTTCTGCTTCTCCTGCTTCTTCTGGTTCTCCTGCTTCTCTTTCTGCTTCTCCTTCTGCTTCTCCTTCTGCTTCTGCTTCTGCTCTTCTCCTTCTTCTGTTTCTTTTGCTTCTGTTTCTTCTGCTTCTTCTTCTTCTGTTTCTTCTGATTCTACTTCTGCTTCTCCTTCTTCTCCTTCTCTTTCTGCTTCTTCTGATTCTCCTGCTTCTCCTTCTTGTTCTCCTTCTGTTTCTGCTTCTCTTTCTGCTTCTGCTTTTCCTTCTGCTGCTCCTTCTCCTTCTCCTTCTTCTGCTTCTCTCACTGCTTCTGCTTCTGCTTCTTTTGCTTATTCTTTTTCTTCTGCTTCAGCTTCTCCTGCTTCTGCTTCTTCTGCTTCTACTGCTCTTCTCCTTATGCTTCTCCTTATGCTGCTGCTGCTTCTTCTTCTTCGTCGTCGTCTTCTTCTTCTCTTTCTTCGGCTTCTGCTTTTCCTGCCTCTTCTGTTTCTACTGCTTCTCTTTCTGCTTCTTGTCCTTCTCCTGTTTCTTCTCCTTCTGCTTCTCTTGCTTCTGCTTCTTCTGCTTTTCCTGCTTCTCTTTCTGCTTCTCCTTCTGCTTCTCCTTCTGGTTCTGCTCCTTCTCCTTCTTCTGTTTCTTCTTCTTCTGCTTCTCCCGCTTGTGCTTCTTCTGCTTCTCCTGCTTCTCGTTCAGCTTCTCTTCGTCGGCTTCTCTTTCTATTTCTGCTTCTGCTTCTTCTGATTCTGATTCTTCTCCTTCTTCTTCTCCTTCTGCTTCTGCGTCTTCTGCATTTCCTGCTTCTCCTTCTGCATCTCCTTCTGCTTGTGCTTTTCCTTCTGCTTCTTCTTCTGCTCTGGCTTCTCCTTCTCCTTCTTCTGCTTCTCCGTCTGCTTCTGTTTCTTCTGCTTTTCCTGCTTCTCCTTCTATTTCTCTTTCTCGTTCTTCTGCTATTCCTTCTGCTTCTCTTTCTGCTTCTGCATCTGCAGCTTCTTCTGCTACTGATTCTGCTTCTTCTGTTTCTTCTGCTTCTCCTTCTGCTTTCGCTTCTCTTTCTGCTTCTGCTTCTCCTTCTGGTTCTCCTTCTTCTTCTCCAGATTCTGCTTCTTCTGCTTCTCCTGTATCTCCTTATGCTTCAGTTCTGCTTCTGCTTCTTCTGCTTCTTCTGCTTCTGCTTCTCCTGCAACTGCTTCTTCTGCTGCTCCTGCTTCTATTTCTGCTTTTCCTTCTGTTTCAGCTTCTCCTTCTGCTTCTGCTTCTTCCCCTTCTT
>NW_012303649.1:0-3028 GCF_000151885.1 Dipodomys ordii
GAAGAACGAGAAGGAGAAATAGAAGGAAAAGCAGAAGGAGAAGCAGAAGCAGAAGAAACAGAAGAAGGAGAAGGGCAGAAGCAGAAGCAAACGGAGAAGCAGAAGCAAAAGGAGAAGCAGAAGAAGCAGAAGATGAAGCAGAAGAAGAAGAAACAGAAAAAGCAGAAGAAGCAGAAGAAGAAGCAGCACGAGAAGCAGAAGAAAAAGAAGAAGAAGAAGAAGAAGGAGAAAGAGAAGGATTAGGAGTAGGAGAAACAGAAGGATAAGCAGAAGCAGAAAGAGAAGGAGAATGAGAAGGAGAAGCAGGAGAAGCAGAAGAAGCAGCAACAGGAGAAGCAGAAGCAGAATGAAAAGCAGAAGAAGGAGAAATTGAAACAGAAGAAGATGCAGAAGGAGAAGCAGAAGCAGTAGTAGAAGCAGAAGAAGGAGAAGCAGAAGGAGAAGCATAAAGAGAAACAGAAGGAGAAGCAGGAGAAGCAGAAGCAGGAGAAGCAGAATCAGAAGAAATAGAAGAAGGAGAAGAAGCAGAAGCAGAAAGAGAAGCAGAAACAGAAGGAGAAGCAGAAATAGAAGCAGAAGGAGCCGAAGAAGCAAAAGCAGAACCTAAAGCAGAAGGAGAAGCAGGAGAAGCAGAAGAAGCAGAACCTGGAGAAGAAGAAGGAGAACCAGAAGGAGAAGCAGAAGCAGAAAGAGAAGCAAAAGCAGAAGGAGAAGCAGAAGAAATAGAAGAAGCAGAATCAGTAGCAGAAGAAGCTGAAGATGCAGAAGCAGAAAGAGAAGCAGAAGGAATAGCAGAAGAACGAGAAGGAGAAATAGAAGGAGAAGCAGAAGGAGAAGCAGGAAAAGCAGAAGAAACAGAAGCAGGCGGAGAAGCAGAAGAAGGAGAAGGAGAAGCCAGAGCAGAAGAAGAAGCAGAAGGACAAGCACAAGCAGAAGGAGATGCAGAAGGAGAAGCAGGAAATACAGAAGACACAGAAGCAGAAGGAGAAGAAGAAGGAGAAGAATCAGAATCAGAAGAAGCAGAAATAGAAAGAGAAGCCGACGAAGAGAAGCAGAACTAGAAGCAGGAGAAGCAGAAGAAGCACAAGCGGGAGAACAGAAGAAGAAGAAACAGAAGAAGAAGGAGCAGAAGCAGGAGAAGCAGAAGGAGAAGCAGAAAGAGAAGCAGGAAAAGCAGAAGAAGCAGAAGCAGGAGAAGCAGAAGGAGAAGAAACAGGAGAAGGACAAGAAGCAGAAAGAGAAGCAGTAGAAGCAGAAGAGGCAGGAAAAGCAGAAGCAGAAGAAAGAGAAGAAGAAGAAGACGAAGAAGAAGAAGAAAAAGAAGCAGCAGCATAAGGAGAAGCATAAGGAGAAGCATAAGGAGAAGTATAAGGAGAAGCAGTAGAAGCAGAAGAAGCAGAAGCAGGAGAAGGTGAAGCAGAAGAAAAAGAATAAGCATAAGAAGCAGAAGCAGAAGCAGTGAGAGAAGCAGAAGAAGGAGAAGGAGAAGTAGCATCAGAAGGAGAAGCAGAAGCAGAAAGAGAAGCAGAAACAGAAGGAGAACAAGAAGTAGAAGCAGGAGAATCAGAAGAAGCAGAAGTAGAAGCAGAAAGAGGAGAAGAAGGAGAAGCAGAAGTAGAATCAGAAGAAACTGGAGAAGAAACAGAAGCAAAAAAACAGAAGAAGAAGAGCAGAAGCAGAAGGAGAAGCAGAAGCAGAAGCAGAAGCAAAAAGAGAAGCAGAAGGAGAAGTAGAAGAAGCAGCAGAAGGAGAAGCAGCAGAAGAATCAGAAAAACAAGCAGGAGAAGAAGAAGCAGAAAGAGAAGAAGCAGTAGAAGCATAAGAAGCAGAAGCAGGAGAAGCAGAAGCAGAAGCTAAAGAAGAAGCATAAGAAGCAGAAGCAGAGGGAAAAACAGAAGAAGGAGAAAGAGCAGCAGAAGGTGAAGCAGAAGGAGATGCAGAAGCAGAAAGAGAAGCAGAAACAGAAGGAGAAGAAGAAGGAGAATTTGGAGAATCAGAAGAAGCAGAAGCAGAAGCTGAAAAAGAAGGAGAAGAAGGAGAAGGAGATGCAGAAGGAGAAGGACAAGCAGGAGAAGCAGAAGAAGCAGAAGCGGGAGGAGCAGAAGAAGAAGAAGAAGAAGAAGAAGAAGAAGAAGAAGAAGAAGAAGAAGAAGAAGAAGAAGAAGAAGAAGAAGAAGAAGAAGAAGAAGAAGAAGAAACAGAAGAAAGAGAAGGAGCAGAAGGAGAAGCAGAAGCAGAAGGAGAAGCAGAAAGAGAAGCAGAAGAAGCAGTAGCAGGAGAAACAGAAGCAGAAGAAACAGAAGAGGCCCAAGAAGCAGAAGGAGAACCTGATGCAGAAGAAGCAGAAGCAGCAGAAGCTGGAAAAGCAGAAGCAGAAGAAACAGAACAAGCAGAAGAAGCAGAACGACAAGCAGAAGAAGAAGAAGGAGAAAGAGAAGGAGTAGGAGTAGGAGGAGCAGAAGGAGAATCAGAAGCAGAAAGAGAAGCAGAAGGAGAAGCAGAAGGAGAAACAGAAGAAGCAGAAGCAGGAGAATCAGAAGCAGAAGCAGAATGAGAAGCACAAGAAGGAGAAATTGAAAGAGAAGGAGAATGAGATGGAGAAGCAGAAGGAGAAGTAGGAGAAGCAGAAGAAGAAGAAGCAGGAGAAGCAGAAGCAGAAGAAACAGAAGAAGGAGAAGAGCAGAAGCAGAAACTGATGGAGAAGCAGAAGCAAAAGGAGAAACAGAAGAAGCAGAAGCTGAAGCAGAAGAAGAAGCAACAGAAAAAGCAGAAGAAGCAGAAGAAGAAGCAGCAGGAGAAGCAGAAGAAGAAGAAGGAGAAGGAGAAGCAGAAGCAGAAAGAGAAGCAGAAACAGAAGGAGAACAAGAAATAGAAGCAGGAGAATCAGAAGAAGCAGAAGTAGAAGCAGAAAGAGGAGAAGAACGAGAAGCAGAAGTAGAATCAGAAGAAACAGAAGAAGAAGAAACAGAAGCAAAAGAAACAGAAGAAGAAGAGCAGAAGCAGAAGGAGAAGCAGAAGCAGAAGGAGA
>NW_012303650.1:0-3028 GCF_000151885.1 Dipodomys ordii
GATTCTGCTTCTTCTGCTTCTCCTGCTTCTCCTTCTGCTTCAGGTTCTGCTTCTGCTTCTTCGGCTTCTTCTGCTTCTGCTTCTCCTGCTGCTGCTTCTTCTGCTTCTCCTGCTTCTCTTTCTGCTTTTCCTTCTGTTTCTGCTTCTCCTTCTGCTTCTTCTCCTTCTGTTTCTTCTGCTTCTGCTTCTCCTGCTTCTGCTTCTTCTGCTTCTCGTTCTGCTTCTCTTTCTGCTTCTCCTTCTCCTTCTTCTGCTTCTCTTTCTGCTTCTGCTTCTCCTTCTGCTTCTGCTTCAATTTCCCCTTCTGCTTCTCATTCTGCTTCTGCGTCTTCTGTTTCTTCTGCTTCTCCTGCTTCTGCTTCTCCTGCTTCTCCTACTTCTCGTGCTGCTTCTCCTTCTGCGTCTCTTTCTGCTTCTGCTTATCCTTTTGCTTCTCCTACTCCTAATCCTTCTCTTTCGACTTCTCCGTCTTCTTCTTCTGCTTCTCCTGCTTCTTATGCTTCTCCTGCTTCTCTTTCTGCTTCTCCTTCTGCCTCTGCTTCTCCTTCTGCTTCAGCTTCTGCTCTTCTCCTTCTTCTGTTTCTTTTGCTTCTGTTTCTTCTGCTTCTTCTTCATCTGTTTCTTCTGATTCTACTTCTGCTTCTCCTTCTTCTCCTCTTTCTGCTTCTACTTCTGCTTCTTCTGATTCTCCTGCTTCTCCTTCTTGTTCTCCTTCTGTTTCTACTTCTCTTTCTGCTTCTGCTTCTCCTTCTGCTGCTCCTTCTCCTTCTTCTGCTTCTCCCACTGCTTCTTCTTCTGCTTCTTTTGCTTATTCTTTTTCTTCCGCTTCTGCTTCTCCTGATTCTGCTTCTTCTGCTTCTACTGCTTCTCCTTACGCTTCTCCTTATGCTGCTTCTTCTTCTTCTCCTTCGTCGTCGTCTTCTTCTTCTTCATCTTCTTCTCTTTCGTCTGCTTCTGCTTTTCCTGCTTCTTCTGCTTCTACTGCTTCTCTTTCTGCTTCTCATTCTGCTTCTGCTTCTCCTTCTGCTTCTCCTATTGCTTCTGCTGCCCTTCCTTCTCCTTCTCCTTCTCCTTCTCCTACTTCTGCTCCTCCTTCTCCTTCTGCTTCAGTTTCTGCTTCTGCTTCTTCAGCTTCTTCTGCTTCTGCTTCTCCTGCTGCTGCTTCTTCTGCTTCTCCTGCTTCTCTTTCTGCTTTTCCTTCTGTTTCTGCTTCTGCTTCTACTTCTTCTCCTTCTGTTTCTTCTGCTTCTGCTTCTGCTTCTCCTGCTTCTCGTTCTGCTTCTCTTTCTACTTCTCCTTCTCCTTCTTCTGCTTCTCCTTCTGCTTCTGCTTCTCCTGCTTCTGCTTCAATTTCTCCTTCTGCTTATCATTCTGCTTCTGCGTCTTCTGTTTCTCCTGCTTCTCCTACTTCTCGTGCTGCTTTTCCTTCTGCGTCTCTTTCTGCTTCTGCTTATCCTTTTGCTTCTCCTACTCCTAATCCTTCTCTCTCTCCTTCTCCGTCTTCTTCTTCTGCTTCTCCTGCTGCTTCTGCTTCTGCTTATGCTACTATTACTGTTTCTTCTGCTTCTGCTTCAGATTGTGCTTCTTCTGTTTCTCCTTCTACTTCAGATTATGATTCTGCTTCTTCGGCTTCGCGTGTTTCTTCTGCTTCAGCTTCTCCTGCTTCTTCTGCTTCTCCTGCTTCTCCTTCTGCTTCTCCTTCTGCTTCTGCTTCTCCTTCTGCTTCTGCTTCTGTTTTCTCATTCTTCTGTTTCTTTTGCTTCTGTTTCTTCTGCTTCTTCTTCTTCTGTTTCTTCTGATGCTACTTCTGCTTCTCCTTCTTCTCCTTCTCTTTCTGCCTCTACTTCTGCTTCTTCTGATTCTCCTGCTTCTCCTTCTTGTTCTCCTTCTGTTTCTGCTTCTCATTCTGCTTCTGCTTCTCCTTCTGCTGCTCCTTCTCCTTATCCTTCTTGTGATTCTCCCCCTGCTTCTGCTTCTGCTTCTTCTGCTTATTCTTTTTCTTCTGCTTCTGCTTCTCCTGCTTCTGCTTCTTCTGCTTCTACTGCTTCTCCTTATGTTTCTCCTTATGCTTCTTCTTCTTCTTCTTTTTCTTCTTCTTCGTCTTCTCCTTCGTCTTCTTCTTCGTCTTCTTCTTCTTCTTCTTCTTCTTCTTCTTCTTCTTCTTCTTCTTCTTCTTCTTCTTCTTCTTCTTCTTCTTCTTCTTCTTCTTCTTCTTCTTCTTCTTCTTCTTCTTCTCCTTCTTCTGCTTCTGCTTTTCCTGCTTCTTCTGCTTCTACTGCTTCTCTTTCTGCTTCTCATTCTGCTTCTGCTTCTCCTTCTGCTTCTCCTATTGCTTCTGCTGCCCTTCCTTCTCCTTATCCTTCTCCTACTGCTGCTTCTCCTTCTGCTTTTGCTTCTTCTGCTTCTCCTGCTTCTCCTTCTGCATCTTCTGCTTCTCCTTCTGCATTTTCTTCTGCTTCTGCTTCTCCTTCGCTTCTCCTTCTGCTTCTTCTGCTTCTCCTTCTGATTCTCCTTCTGCTTCTGCTTCTGTTTTTCCTTCTCCTTCTCGTTCTTCTGTTTTTCCTTCTGCTTCTCCTTCTGCTTCTGCTGCAACTGCTACTGCTTCTGCTTCTACTGTTTCTTCTGCTTCTCCTACTTGTCTTGCTGCTCCTTCTTCTTCTTCTCTTTCTGCTTCTCCTTCTGTTTCTCCTTCTTCTCCTTCTAGTTCTTCTGCTTTTCCTTCCCTTTCTCCTTCTGCTTCTGCATCTTCTGCTTCTTCTGCTACTGCCTCGGCTTCTTCCGCTTCTCCTTCTGCTTCTGCGTCTGCTTTTGCTTCTCTTTCTGCTTCTCCTTCTGCTTCTCCAGATTCTGCTTCTTCTGCTTCTCCTGCTTCTCCTTCTGCTTCAGGTTCTGCTTCTGTTTCTTCGACTTCTTCTGCTTCTGCTTCTCCTGCTGCTACTTCTTCTGCTTCTCCTGCTTCTCTTTCTGCTTTTCCTTCTGTTTCTGCTTCTCCTTCTGCTTCTGCTTCTTCTCCGTCTTCTGTTTCTGA
>NW_012303651.1:0-3028 GCF_000151885.1 Dipodomys ordii
TCTCCTTCTGCTTCTCTTTTTGCTTCTCCTTATGCTTCTGCTTCTTCTGTTTCTCCTGCCTGAATTTCTGGTTCTACTTCTTCTGCTGCTTCTCTTTCTGCTTCTGCTTCTACTTCTGCTTCTGTTTCTGCTTCTTCTGCTTCTTCTCTGTCGGCTTCTCCTGCTTCCGCTTCTTGTGCTTCTCCTGCTTCTCTTTCTGCTTCTCATTCCGCTTCTGCTTCTCTTTCTGCTTCTGCTTCTCCTCCTTCTCCTTCTCCTACTTCTGCTTCTCCTTCAGCTTCTGCTTCTTCTGCTTCTCCTGCTTCTCCTTCTGCATCTCCTTCTGCTTGTGCTTGTCCTTATGCTTCTTCTTCTGCTTCTGCTTCTCCTTCTCCTTCTTTTGCTTCTCCTTCTGCTTCTGCTTCTTCTGCTTTTCCTGCTTCTCCTTCTGCTTCTGCTTCTTCTGTTTCTCCTGCTTCTCCTTCTGCATCTTCTTCTGCTTCTGCTTCTCCTTCTTCTGCTTCTCCTTCTGATTCTCCTTCTGCTTCTTCTTCTTCTGCTTTACCTTCTTCTCTTTCTGCTTCTCCTTCTGCTTCTCCTTCTGTTTCTCCTTCTCCTTCTTGTTCTTCTCCTTTTCCTTCTGCTTCTCCTTCTGCTTCTGCTACAACGGCTACTGCTTCTACTTCTTTTGTTTCTTCTGCTTCTCCTTCTGCTTTTGCTTCTCTTTCTGCTTCTGCTTCTCCTTCTGCTTCTCCGGATTCTGCTTCTTCTGCTTCTCCTGCTTCTCCTTCTGCATCTTCTTCTGCTTCTGCTTCTCTATCTGCTGCTACTTCTGCTTCTGCTTCTCCTTCTCCTTCTTCTGCTTCTCCTTCTGATTCTCCTTCTGCTTCTCCTTCTCGTTCTTCTGCTTTTCCTACTGCTTTTCCTTCTGCTTCTGCTACAACGACTACTGCTTCTGCTTCTTTTGTTTCTTCTGCTTCTACTTCTGCTTTTGATTCTCTTTCTGCTTCTGCTTCTCCTTCTGCTTCTCATTCTGCTTCTCCAGATTCTGCTTCTTCTACTTCTCCTGCTTCAGGTTCTGCTTCTGCTTCTTCGGATTCTTATGCTTCTGCTTCTTCTGCTTCCCCTCCTCTTTCTGCTTCTCCTTCTGTTTCTGCTTCTCTTTCTGCTTCTCCTTCTGCTTCTCCTTCTGCTTCTGCTACTTCTCCTTCTTCTGTTTCTTCTGCTTCTCGTTCTGCTTCTCTTCGTCTGCTTCTCTTTCTGCTTCTGCTTCTCCTTCTGCTTCTCCAGATTCTGCTTCTTCTCCTTCTCCTGCTTCTCCTTCTGCTTCAGGTTCTGCTTCTGTTTCTTCGGCTTCTTCTGCTTCTGCTTCTCCTGCTGCTGCTTCTTCTGCTTCTCTGCTTCTCATTCTGCTTTTCATTCTGTTTCTGCTTTTCCTTCTGCTTCTGCTTCTTCTCTTTCTGTTTCTTCTGCTTCTGCTTCTCCTGCTGCTGCTTGTCCTGCTTCTCGTTCTGCTTCTCTTTCTGCTTCTCCCTCTCCTTCTCCTTCTTCTTCTCCTTCTTCTTCAATTTCTCCTTCTGCTTCTCATTCTGCTTCTGCGTCTTCTGTTTTTTCTGCTTCTCCTGCTTCTGCTTCTTCTGCTTCTCCTGCTTCTCGTGCTACTTCTCCTTCTGCTTCTCTTTCTGCTTCTGCTTATCCTTCTGCTTCTCCTACTCCTAATCCTTCTCTTTTGCCTTCTCATTCTTCTGCTTCTGCTTCTCCTGCTGCTTCTGCTTCTGTTTATTCTACTATTTCTGTTTCTTCTGCTTCTGCTTCAGATTGTGCTTCTTCTGTTTCTCCTTCTGCTTCAGATTCTGCTTCTGCTTCGTCGGCTTCTTCTGTTTCTTCTTCTTCTGCTTCTCCTGCTTCTCCTGCTTCTCTTTCTGCTTCTCCTTCTTCTTCTGCTTCTCCTTCTGCTTCTGCTTCTGCTCTTCTCCTTCTGTTTCTTTTGCTTCTGTTTCTTCTGCTTCTTCTTCTTCGGTTTCTTCTGATTCTACTTCTACTTCTGCTTCTCCTTCTTCTCCTTCTCTTTCTGCTTCTACTTATACTTCTTCTGATTTTCCTGCTTCTCCTTCTTGTTCTCCTTCTGTTTCTGCTTCTCTTTCTGCTTCTGCTTCTCCTTCTGCTGCTCCTTCTCCTTCTGCTTCTCCCTCTGATTCTGCTTCATATGCTTATTCTTTTTCTTCTGCTTCTGCTTCTCCTGCTTCTGCTTCTTCTCCTTCTACTGCTTCTCCTTATGCTTCTCCTTCTCCTTCTCCTTCTTCTCCTTCTCGTTCTCCTTCTTCTTCTTCTTTTTCTTCTTCTTCTTCTTCTTCTTCTTCTTCTTCTTCTTCTTCTTCTTCTTCTTCTTCTTCTTCTTCTTCTTCTTCTTCTTCTTCTTCTCTTCTTCTCTTTCTTCTGCTTCTGCTTTTACTGCTTCTTCTGCTTCTACTGCTTCTCTTTCTGCTTCTCATTCTGCTTCTGCTTCTCCTATTGCTTCTGCTGCTCTTCTTTCTCTTTCTCCTGCTTCTACTTCTTCTTCTGCTTCTGCTTCTTCTGCTTCTCCTGCTTCTCCTTCTGCATCTCCTTATGCTTGTGCTTGTCCTTATGTTTCTTCTTCTGCTTCTGCTTCTCCTTCTGCTTCTTCTGCTTCTCCTTCTGATTCTCTTTCTGCTTATCCTTCAGTTTTTCCTTCTCCTTCTCAATCTTCTGCTTCTCCTACTGCTGCAACTGCTTCTGTTCTTCTGTTTCTTCTGCTTCTCCTTACTGCTATTTGATTCTCTTTCCACTTCTGCTTCTCAATCAGCTTCAAAAAATAACTGCTTACTTCTGCTTCTCCTTCTGCATCAGGTTCTGCTTCTGTTACAAAATAAATAAAAAATATACAAATACTACAGCTTCTGCTTCACCTGATCTGCAATCTCCTGCTTCTCCTCAGCTAGCTCATTCTGCATCTACAGCTGCATTATACTACTGATACTCTTACTACAGCTAAACTATCAGCTTATCCTTCAATTACTCCTTCTCCATA
>NW_012303652.1:0-3028 GCF_000151885.1 Dipodomys ordii
TGGGAACAGCGGGACACAGCGGGGAAACTGCCGGGACACAGGGGGACTAAGCGTGGGACACATAGGGACACAGCGGGGGACACAGCGGGGGACACAGCGGGACACAGTGGGACACAGCGGGGCACACAGGGGGGACACAGCAGGATCCAGCGAGGAACACAGCGAGGACACAGCGGGACCCAGCGTTACACAGCGTCGATACAGCGGGGACACAGCGTTACACAGTGTGGTACACAGCTGTGAACACAACGGGACACAGTGGGGGCACAGCGGGACACAGCGGGACACAGTGGGACACAGCGGGGACAAAGCTTGAGACACAGCGGGGTACAGAGCAGGAGACAGCGGGGGACACAGCGAGGACACAGCGGGACACAGCGCTGACACTGCGGGGGACACAGCGGGGGACACAGCGGGGGACACAGCCGGACACAGCGGGACACAGCGGGGGAAACAGGGGGGACCCAGCGGAACCCAGCGCGGGACACAGAGTGGACACATTGGGACACAGCGGGGACACAGCGGGACACAGCGGGGGACACAGCAGTACACAGCGGGACATAGCGGGTCACAGCGAGGGACACAGAGGGGTACATAGCGGGACACAGTGGGGAACACATGGAGGAGACAGCGGGACCCAGCGGGACACAGCATCGATACAGCGGGGACACAGCGGGTCACAGTGGGGAACACAGCTGGGGACACAACGGGACACAGCGGGGGACACAACGAGGACACAGCAGAACACAGCGTGGGAAACAGCGAGGACACAGCGGGACACAGCGAGACACAGCGGGACACAGTGGGGACACAGCAGTAGACACAGCGAGACACAGCGGGGGACACAGCGGGACACAGAGGAAAACACAGCGAGGACACAGCGGGGACACAGCGGGGACACTGCGGGAACATAGTGGGACACAGCGGGGCACACAGCGGGACACAGCGGGACACAGCTTGGGACACAGCGGGAACACAGCAGGACACAGCAGGGGACACAGCGAGGACACAGCGGGACACAGTGGGACACTGCGTGGGACAAAGCGGGAGACAGCAGGGGACACAGCGAGGACACAGAGGGAAACAGCGGCGACACATAGAGGACTCAGCGGGGGACACAGTGGGGGACAGAGCAGGACACATCGGGAAACTGCGGGGCACAGCGTGGGACACAGCGGGACACAACGGGGGACACAGCGGGACCCAGCGGGACACAGCGGGACACTGCGGGGCACAGCGGGGGACACAGCGGGACACAGCGGGGGACACAGGGAGGACACAGCTTAACACAGCATGGGAAAAAGCGAGGACACAGCGGGACACAGCGAGACACAGCGAGGACCCAGCAGTGGACACAGCGGGACACAGTGGGGGACAAAGCGGGACACCACGGAACACAGCAGGACACAGCGTGAAACAGCGGTGAACCTGCGGGGACACAGCGGGACACAGCGGGGGACACAGCGGGACCCAGCGGGACACAGCGGGGGACACAGCGTCTATAGAGCGGGGACACAGCGGGACACAGCAGGTCACAGCGTGGGACACAGCGGGACACAGCGGGACACAGCAGGGGACACAGCAGGGACACAGTGGGACACAGTAGGACACAGCGTGGGACAAAGCGGGAGACAGCAGAGGACACAGCGAGGACACAGTTGGACACAGCGGGGACACAGAGGGGACTCAGCAGGGGACATAGAGGGAAAAAAACGGGACACCACGGGACACAGTAGGACACAGCGGGACACAGCGGGGACACTGCGGGACACAGCCAGGAGACACAGCGGTGGACAGCAAGGGACAGAGAATGGACACAGCGGGACACATAGGGGACACAGCTGCACACAGAAGGGTACACAGCGGGACACAGCGGACACACAGAGGGGACAGAGCTGGACACAGAGGGACACAGAGGGGACAGAGCGTGACTCAGGTGGACACTGAGGGAGACAGAGCGAGGACACAGCCGGACATAGCGAAACAAAGCGTGACACAGTGGGGACACAGCAGGGGACACAGCGGGACACAGTGGGGGACACAGCGGAACACAGCGGGGTACACAGCAGGGACAAAGAAGGACACAGCGGGAGACACAGCGAGGACACAGCGGGACACAGCGGTGACACAGCGGGACACAGCTGGGGACACTTTGGGACACAGCGGGACACAGAGGGACACAGCAAGGACACAGCGGGGGATAGTGGGGGACACAGCGGGACACAGCGGGGGACACAGCGGGACACAGCGGGGGACACAGCGAGGACACAGCGGGACACAGCGGGGACACAGCGGGGGACACAGCGGGACATAGCGGGGGAAACAGAGGGACACAACGGGGACACAGCAGTGACACAGACGGACACAACACGGGACACAGTGGGACACAAGGGGGGACACAGCGGGGGACACAGCGGGACACAGCGGGGACACAGCGGGACTCAGCGGGGAAACAGCGGGGACTCAGGGGGGGACAAAGAGGGACAATGGTGGTCACAGCGCAACAGCGGTGACACAGCAGGGACACAGCGGCAGACACAGCCGGACACAGTGGGACACAGCGGGGACACAGCGGGACACAGCGGGGGACACAGCGGGGGACACAGCAGGACACAGCGGGGAACACAGCGAGGAGCCAGCTGAACCCAGCAGGACACAGCGTCGATACAGCGGGGGACACAGCGGGACACAGAGGGACACAGCAGAGGACAGAGCAGAACACAGCGAGGGACACAGGGAGGACACAGCGGGACACAGTGGGGTACACAGCTGGGGACACAACGGGAAACAGCGGGGGACACAGCGGGACACAGCAGGGACGAAGCGGGGGACATAGCGGGGGACAGACCGGGACACCACGGAACACAGCGGGACACAGCGGAAAAGAGCGGTGACCCTGCGGGGACACAGCGGGACACAGTGGGTGACACAGCGGGACACAGCGGGGGACAGAGCGGAACACAGTGGGGGACAGAGGGTGGGACACAGCGAGACACAGCGGGGACCAAGCTGAACACAGCGGTGTATA
>NW_012303653.1:0-3028 GCF_000151885.1 Dipodomys ordii
ACCACGGGACACAGCGGGACACAGCGGTGACCCTGCGGGGACACAGCGGGACACAGCGGGGACACAGCGGGGACACAGCGGGACCCAGCAGGACACAGCGGGACACAGCGGTTACACAGAGGGGACTCAGCAGGGGACATAGCGGGCGACAAATCGGGACACCACAGGACACAGTGGGACACAGCGGGACACAGCGGGGACACTGCGGGGACACAGCGGGACACAGTGGGGGACACAGCGGGACACAGCGGGGTACACAGCAGGGACAAAGAAGGACACAGCGGGGATCACAGCGATGACACAGCGGGACACAGCGGTGACACAGCGGGACACAGCTGGGGACACTTTGGGACACAGCGGGACACAGAGGGACACAGCAAGGACACAGCGGGGGACAGTGGGGGACACAGCGGGACACAGCTGGGGACACTTTGGGACACAGCGGGACACAGAGGGACACAGCAAGGACACAGCGGGGCACAGTGGGGGACACAGCGGGACACAGCAAGGCACTACGGGTTCACAGCAGTGGACACAGGAGGACACAGCGGGGGACACAGTGGGACACAGCGGGGGACACAGCGGGACACAGCGGGGACACAGCGGGGGACACAGCGGGACACAGCGGAGACACAGCGGGGACACAGCGGGACACAGCAGACACAGCGGGGACACAGCGGGACTCAGCGGGACACAGCGGGGGACACAGCGGGACACAGCGGGACACAGCGGGGGACACTGCAGGGACACATTGGGACACAGTAGGACACAGCGTGGGACAAAGCAGGAGACAGCGGAGGACACAGCGAGGACACAGCTGGACACAGCGGGGACACAGAGAGGACTCAGAAGGGGACATAGAGGGAAAAAAGCGGGACACCACGGGACACAGTAGGACACAGCGGGACACAGCGTGGACACTGCGGGACACAGCCAGGGGACACAGCGGTGGACAGCGGGGGACAGAGAAGGGACACAGCGGGACACAGAGGGGACACAGCTGAACACAGAAGGGTACACAGCGGGACACAGCGGACACACTGCGGGGACAGAGCTGGACACAGAGGGACACAGAATGGACAGAGCGTGACACAGCTTGACACTGAGGGAGACAGAGCGAGGACACAGCCGGACACAGCGAAACACAATGTGACACAGTGGGGACACAGCAGGGGACACAGCGGGACACAGCGGGGGACACAGCGGGACACAACGGGACACAGAGGGGACAAAGCGGTACACAGCAGGGGACACAGCGAGGACACAGCGGGACACAGCGGTGACAAAGCGGGACACAGCGGGGGACACAGCGAGGACACAGCGGGACACAGCGGTGACAAAGTGGGACACAGCGGGGAACACAGCGGGACACAGCGGGACACAGTGGGGGACACAGCGGGACACAGTGGGGAACACAGAGAGGACACAGCAGGACCCAGCGTGACACAGTGTCGATACAGCGGGGACACAGCGGGGTCACTGCGGGACACAGTGGGGGACAAAGGGGGACACAGCGGGACACAGCGGGGACGCAGCGGGACACAGGGGGACACGGCGGGGGACACAGCAGGACACAGAGGGGGACACAGTGGGGGAAACAGCTGGACACAGCGGGGAACACAGCGAGGACACAGTGGGACCCAGCGGGACACAGCGTCGATACAGCGGAGACACAGCGTTACACACCATGGTACAAAGCTGTTGACACAACGGGACACAGTGGGGGCACAGCGGGACACAGCGGGACGCAGTGGGACACAGGGGGGACAAAGCGTGAGACACAGCAGGGGACAGAGCTGGAGACAGCGGGGACACAGCGGGGACACAGCGGGACACAGCGAGAACACAGCGGGACAGAGCGGGACACTGCAGGGCACAGCGGGGGACACAGCGGGACACAGCGGGGGACACAGCGAGGACACAGCGGAACACAGAGTGGGACACAGTGAGGACACATCCGGACACAGCGGGACACAGCGGGACACAGCCGGGACCCAGCAGTGGACACAGCGGGACACAGCGGGGGACACAGCGGAACACAGCGGGGGACACATGGAGGACTCAGCGGGACAAAGCGGGGACACAGCGGCGACTCACCGGGGGACACAGCGGGGGACAAAGCGGGACACCACAGAACACAGTGGGAAACAGCGGGACACAGCGGGGAAACTGCGGGGACACAGGGGGACAAAGCATGGGACACAGGGACACAGCAGGGGAGACAGCGGGACACAGCGGGACACAGTGGAACACAGCGGGGCACACAGGGGGGACACAGCGGGACCCAGCGGGGAACACAGCGAGGACACAGCGGAACCCAGCGGTACACAGTGTGGTACACAGCTGTGAACACAACGGGACACAGTGGGGGCACAGCTGGACACAGCAGGACACAGTGGGACACAGCGGGACAAAGCTTGAGACACAGCGGGGTACAGAGCGGGAGACAGCGGGGGACACAGCGAGGACACAGCGGGACAAAGCGCTGACAGTGCGGGGGACATAGCGGGGGACACAGCGGGGGACACAGCCGGACACAGCGGGACACAGCGGGGGAAACTGGGGGGACCCAGCCGGACCCAGCGCGGGACACAGCGTGGACACATTGGGACACAGCGGGGACACAGCGGGACACAGCGGGGGACACAGCAGTACACAGCGGGACACAGCGGGTCACAGCGAGGGACACAGAGGGGTACATAGCGGGACACAGTGGGGAACACAGGGAGGACACAGCGGGACCCAGCGGGACACAGCTCGATACAGTGGGGACACAGCGGGACACAGTGGGGTACACAGCTGGGGACACAACGGGACACAGCGGGGGACACAGCGAGGACACAGCAGAACACAGCATGGGAAACAGCGAGGACACAGCGGGACACAGCGAGACACAGCGGGACACAGTGGGGACACAGCAGTAGACACAGCGAGACACAGCGAGGGACACAGCGGGACACAGCGGGGAACACAGCGAGGACACAGCGGGGACACAGCGGGACACAGCGGGGGACACAGGGAGGACTGA
>NW_012303654.1:0-3028 GCF_000151885.1 Dipodomys ordii
GAATAATTCTGATGAAGCAGATGTAGGAATCAGCAGGATAAGCAGATGATGAAGAAGTAGTATGGAGATGAGAATGATTAGGAGTAGGAGAAACTGTAGGATAAGCAGAAGCAGAATGAGAAGGAGAAGGAGTAGCAGGTGATGCAGAAGTAGCAGTATCAGGAGATGGTGAAGCAGTATGAAAAGCAGAAGAAGTAGAAATTGAAACAGAAGAAGATGCAGATGGTGAAGCTGAAGCAGTAGCAGAAGTAGAAGCAGAAGAAGGAGAAGCAGAAGGAGAAGCATAAATGTGATACAGAAGGAGAAGCAGGAGAACAGAAGCAGGAGAAGCAGAATCAAAAGAAATAGAAGAAGGATAAAAAGCAGAAGCAGAAAGAGAAGCAGAAACAGAAGGAGAAGCTGTAATAGAAGTTGAAAAAGCAGAAGCAGAACCTGATTTTGAAGGAGAAGCAGGAGAAGCAGAAGAAGCAGAATCTGGAGAAGAAGGAGAACCAGAAGGAGAAGCAGAAGCAGAAAGAGAAGCAAAAGCAGAAGGAGAATCAGAAAGAGAAGCAGAAGAAACAAAAGAAGCAGAAGCAGAAGCAGTAGCAGAAGAAGCTGAAGATGCAGAAGCAGATAGAGAAGCAGCAGGAATAGCAGAATAACGAGAAGGAGAAACAGAAGGAGAAGAAGAATGAGAAGCAGAAGGAGAAGCAGGAAAAACAGAAGAAGCAGAAACAGACGGAGAAGCAGAAGAAGGAGAAGCAGAAGAAGAAGCAGAAGGAAAAGCACAAGCTGAAGGAGATGCAGAAGGAGTAGCAGGAGAAGCAGAAGAAGCAGAAGCAGAAGGAGAAGAAGAAGGAGAAGAAGCAGAATCAGAAGAAGCAGAAGGAGAAGTAGAAAGAGAAGCCGACGAAGAGAAGCAGAACGAGAAGCAGGAGAAGCAGAAGAAGCAGAGCGGGAGAAGCAGAAGAAGAAGAAACAGAAGAAATAGAAGGAGCAGAAGCAGAAGGAGGAGCAGAAGCAGAAGCAGAAAGAGAAGCAGGAAAAGCAGAAGAAGCAGAAGCAGGAGAAGCAGAAGCAGAAGAAAAAGGAGAAGGACAAGAAGCAGAAGCAGAAGCAGAAGGAGAAGAAGGTGGAGAAGAAGCAGAAGCAGAAGAAGCAGAAGGAGAAATAGAAAGAGAAGCCGACGAAGAGAAGCAGAACGAGAAGCAGGAGAAGCAGAAGAAGCAGAGCGTGAGAAGCAGAAGCAAAAGAAACAGAAGAAATAGAAGGAGCAGAAGCAGAAGGAGAAGCAGAAGCAGAAGGAGAAGCAGAAAGAGAAGCAGGAGAAGCAGAAGAAGCAGGAGAAGCAGAAGCAGAAGAAACAGGAGAAGCCGAAGAAGCAGAAGCAGAATCTGAAGCAGAAGGAGAAACAGAAGAAGCACAATCTGAAGCAGAAGCAGAAGAAAATGAAATAGTAGAATAAGCAGAAGCAGAAGCAGCAGGAGAAGCAGAAGAAGAAGATGGAGAAGGCGAAAGAGGAAGATTAGGAGTAGGAGAAGCAAAAGGATAAGCAGAAGCAGAAAGAGACGCAGAAGGAGAAGCAGCAAGAGAAGTAGGAGAAGCAGAAGAAACAGAAGACGCAGAAGCAGAATGAGAAGCAGAAGGAGAAATTGAAGCAGAAGCAGAAGCAGAAGGAGAAACAGAAGCAGAAGGAGAAGCAGAAGAAGGAGAAGGAGAAGGAGAAGCAGAAAGAGAAGCAGAACGAGAAGCAGGAGAAGCAGAATCAGGAGAAGCAGAAACAGAAGAAACAGAAGAAGGAGAAGAAACAGAAGGAGAAGAAGAAACAGAAGGAAAAGCAGAAAGAGAAGCAGGAGAAGCAGAAGAAGCAGCAGCAGGAGAAGCAGAAGCAGAAGAAGCAGAAGCAGAACCTGAACCAGAAGGAGAAGCAGGAGAAGCAGAATCTGGAGAAGCAGAAGGAGAAGCAGAAGCAGAAAGAGAAGCAAAAGCAGAAGGAGAAGCAGAACTAGAAGCAGAAGAAACAGAAGAAGCAGAGGCAGTAGCAGAAGAAGCAGAAGATGCAGAAGCAGAAGGAGAAGCAGAAGGAAAAGCAGAAGAACGAGAAGGTGAAGGAGAAGGAGAAACAGAAGGAGAAGCAGAAAGAGAAGCAGAAGAAGGAGCAGGAGAAGGAAAAGCAGCAGGAGAAGCAGAAAGAGCAGCAGAAGGAGGAGCAGGAGATGCAGAAACAGGAGAAGCATAAGCAGAACAAACAGGAGAAGGACAAGAAGCAGAAGCAGAAGGAGAAGCAGATACAGAAAGAGAAGCAGAAAGAGAAGGAGGGGAAGCAGAAGAAGCAGAAGCAGGAGAAGCAGAAGCATAAGAATGTGAAGAAGCAGAAGGAGAACCTGAAGCAGAAGGAGAAGCAGGAGAAGCAGAAGAAGGAGAATCTGGAGAAGCAGAAGGAGAAGCAGAAGCAGAAAGAGAATCAAAAGCAGAAGGAGAAATAGAAGAAACAGAAGAAGTAGAAGCAGTAGCAATTGTAGCAGAAGCAGAAGGAGAAGCACAAGCAGAAGGAGATGCAGAAGGAGAAGCAGGAGAAGCAGAAGAAGCAGAAGATGAAGGAGAAGCAGAAGTAGGAGAAGGAGAAGGAGGAGAAGCAGAAGCAGAAGGAGAAGCAGCAGAAGAAGCAGAAAAACAAGTAGGAGAAGCAGAAGCACAAAGAGAAGTAGAAGCAGAAGAAGCAGAAGCAGAAGAAGAAGCAGTAGAAGCATAAGAAGCAGAAGCAGGAGAAGCAGAACCAGAAGATAAAGAAGAAGCATAAGAAGCAGAAGCAGAGGGAGAAACAGAAGAAGGAGAAAGAGCAGAAGAAGGTGAAGCAGAAGGAGATGCAGAAGCAGAAAGCGAAGCAAAAACAGAACGAGAAGAAGATGGAGAAGTTGGAGAATCAGAAGAAGCAGAAGCAGAAGCAGAAAGAGAAGGAGAAGAATGAGATGGAGAAGCAGAACGAGAAGGGACAGCAGGAGAAGCAGAAGAAGCAAGAGCGGGGAGAAGCAGAAGAAGAAGAAAC
>NW_012303655.1:0-3028 GCF_000151885.1 Dipodomys ordii
GTCCCGCTGTGTCCCGCTGTGTACTGCTGTGTCCCCTGCTGAGTCCCGCTGTGTCCCCGCTGTGTCCCAATGTGTCCTCGCTGTGTCCCACGCTGAGTCCCGCTGGGTCCCCCCTGTGTCCCCCGCTGTGTCCAGCTGTGTCCGGCTGTGTCCTACGCTGTGTCCCCCGCAGTGTCAGCGCTGTGTCCCGCTGTGTCCTCGCTGTGTCCCCTGCTGTCTCCCGCTCTGTACCCCGCTGTGTCTCAAGCTTTGTCCCCGCTGTGTCCCACTGTGTCCCGCTGTGTCCCGCTGTGCCCCCACTGTGTCCTGTTGTGTTCACAGCTGTGTACCACGCTGTGTAACGCTGTGTCCCCGCTGTATCGACGCTGTGTACCGCTGGGTATGGCTGTGTCCTCGCTGTGTTCCCCGCTGTGTCCCGCTGTGTCCCCCAATGTGTCCCCCGCTGTGTCCCTATGTGTCCCACGCTTTGTCCCCCTGTGTCCCCGCAGTTTCCCCGCTCTGTCCCGCTGTTCCCCACTGTGTTCTGTGGTGTCCCGCTTTGTCCCCCGCTGTGTCCCCTGGTGAGTCGCCGCTGTGTCCCCGCTTTGTCCCCCTGAGTCCTCCATGTGGCCCCCGCTGTGTCCCGCTGTGTCCCCCGCTGTGTCCCGCTGTGTCCACTGCTGGGACCCGGCTGTGTCCCGCTGTGTCCCGCTGTGTCCTCACTGTGTCCTACTCTGTGTTCCGCTGTGTCCTCGCTGTGTCCCCCGCTATGTCCCGCTGTGTCCCCCGCTGTGCCCTGCAGTGTCCCGCTCTGTCCCGCTGTGCCCTCGCTGTGTCCCGCTGTGTCCCGCTGTGTCCCCCACTGTTTCCCCTGCTGTGTCCGGCTGTGTCCCCCACTGTGTCCCGCTCTGTCCCCCTCTGTGTCCTGCTGTATCCCCCGCTGTGTCCCACTGTGTCCCCGCAGTGTCACTGCTGTTTCCTGCTGTGTCCCGCTGTGTTCCGTGGTGTCCCTCTTTGTCTCCCGCTGTGTCCCTCGCTGTGTCCCGCTGTGTCCGACTGTGTCCCGCTCTGTCCCCGCTGTGTCCTGCTGTGTCCCGCTGTGTCCCACTGCGTCCCGCTGTGTCCCGCTGTGCCCCCACTATGTCCCGTTGTGTCCACAGCTTTGTACCATGCTGTGTAACGCTGTGTCTCCGCTGTATCGACGCTGTGTCCCGCTGGGTCCCGATGTGTCCTCGCTGTGTTCCCGCTGTGTCCAGCTGTTTCCCCCACTTTGTCCCCCACTGTGTCCTCGCTCTGTCCCCCGCTGTGTCCCTCTGTGTCCCGCCGTGTCCTCGCTGTGTTCCCCTCTGTGTCCCGCTGTGTCCCCCGCCGTGTCCCGCTGTGTCCCGCTGTGTCCCGCTTTGTCCCCCACTGTGTCCCGCAGTGACCCCGCTGTGTCCCACTGTGTCCCACTGTGTCCCGTGGTGTCCCGCTTTGTCCCCTGCTGTGTCCCCGGCTGAGTCTCGATGTGTCCCCACTGTGTCCTTTCTGTGTCCCCCGCTGTGTCCTGCTCTGTTCCCCACTGTGTCTCCCGTTTTGTCCCCGCTGTGCCCCGCTGTGTCCCGCTGTGTCCCCCACTGTGTCCCGTTGTGTCAACAGCTGTGTACCCCGCTGTGTCCCTGCTGTATCGTCGCTGTGTCTCGCTGGGTCCTGCTGTGTCTCTCTCTGTGTTCCCCACTGTGTCCCGCTGTGTCCCCTGCTGTGACACTCGCTGTGTCACTCGCTGTGTCCCCCGCTGTGTCCCGCTGTGTCCCGCTGTGTCCCCCGCTGTGTCCTTGCTGTGTCCCCGCTGTGTCCCGCTGGGTTCCGCAGTGTCCCCCGCTGAGTCCGGTTGTGTCACCGCTGTGTCCCTCTGTGTCCCCGCTCTATCGACGCTGTGTCCCGCTGTGTCCCGCTGTGTCCTCTCTTTGTTCCCCTCTGTGTCCCGCTGTGTCCCCCGCTGTGTCTCTCGCTGTGTCCCGCTGTGTCCCCGGCTGTGTCCGGCTGTGTCCCGCAGTGTCCCCAGCTGGGTCCCGCTGTGTCACCGCTGTGTCCCGCTTTGTTCTCGCTGTGTCCCCCGCTATGTCCCGATTTGTGCCTGCTGTGTACCCCACTGTGTCCTTCTGTGTCCCCTGCTATGTCCCGCTGTGTCCCCTGCTCTGTCCCCACTGTGTCACAATGTGTTTCGCTGTGTCCGGCTGTGTCCTCGCTCTGTCTCCCTCAGTGTCCAGCTGTGTCCTCCTTGTGTCCCCCGCTGTGTCCCGCTGTGTCCCTCGCTGTGCCCCGCAGTGTCCCGCTGTGTCCCGCTGTGTCCTTGCTGTGTCCCACTGTGTCCCCGCTGTTTCCCCGCTGGGTCCTGCTGTGTCCCGCTGGGTCCCGCTGGGTCCCCCGCTTTGTCCCGCTGTGTCCCCGCAGTGTCCCCGCTGTGTCCCGCTGTGTCCCACTGTGTCCTGTGGTGTCCCGATTTGTCCCCCGCTATGTCCCCTGCTGAGTCCCCTCTGTGTCCCCGCTGTGTCCTGCTGTGTCCCCCGCTGTGTCCCACTGTGTCCCCCGCTGTGTCCTGCTGGGTCCCGCAATGTCCTGCTGGGTCCCGCAGTGTCCCCGCTGTGTTCCCGCTGTGTCCCGCTGTGTTCCCCGCTGTGTCCCGCTGTGTCCCCGCAGGTTCACCGCTGTTTCACGCTGTGTCCCGCTGTGTTCCGTGGTGTCCCGCTTTGTCCCCCGCTGTGGCCCCCCTGAGCGACCTCTGTGTCCCCGCTGTGTCCCGCTGTGTCCTCCTTGTGTCCGCCTCTGTCTCCTGCTCTGTCCACTGCTGTGTCTCACGCTTTGACCCGCTGTGTCCTGCTGTGTCCCGCTCTGTCCCCCACTGTGTCCCCCGCTGAGTCCTCTATGTGTCACCACTGTGTCCCGCTGTGTCCTCGCTGTGTCCCCTGCTATCTCCCGCTTTGTCCCACGATGTGTCTCGCTGTGTCCCGCTGTGTCCCGCTGTGTCCACACAGCTGTATCGACGCTGTGTCCCACTTGGTCCCGCTGT